>NC_041380.1:181698004-181847933 GCF_002162155.2 Triticum dicoccoides | reverse complement strand
TTTTGGGCATCAAGATTAACTCAAATGAAAATGATGCAATGAGTAGAAATGATGTACTCTCTGAGACGCACATTTTGGTATGGTATATGCATGAATCGGAGCTATGGATGCAAAGTTACAACATGATGAACATGTGCATATGAATCTGGAAATTTCGGGGACTTCGTAGAAATTATACCCTCGAGGAAAAAGTCAATGGCACGGGATCCGAGGTTCGTCGCCGCGGTTCTCGCCGGAGAAGGCGGAGAAAGAAGTAGACCTCGCCGGAGTTGGAGGATCCGGGCCGGATCTCGCCGGATCCGGCCAGATCTCGGCGCGGGGCGGCGGAGGCGGCTGCCAGGGGCGGCGCCGGAGTGGGTCGGTGAAGGGGCGGCGGCGCTGGCGTCCGGACGAGGCGGCGGAGTCCGGCAAACCTCTCGCGGCGGCTCGATGGCGCCGGACGGCAGCAAGGAGGCGGCGGGGATCGGGCGCTCCCAGGCACGGGACGCCCAGACGCGGGGCGGCGGCAGTTCAGGCCCCGCGGGCCCGCGGCGGCGGAGGAGAGAGGAGGTATGGCGGGGAGGCAACGTGGCGCGGCCTGGTGGGCTCGCGGTGGCGGCGGGGTGATGTGGCGCGACGGGATTCACCGGAGTGACGCGTCCGGCGGACATGTCCGGTGCGGGATGGACGTGTCCGGCGGCGCGAGGAGGGAGATGGCTAGGGTTTCGGGAAAAGATCCGAAAACGAAAATGAAGGGGCCTATTTATAGAGGTAGAGGGAGCTAGGAGAGTCCAAATGAGGTGCGGTTTTCGGCCACGTGATCGTGATCGAACGCTCTAGATGATGGAGAGGGTTTAGATGGGTTTTGGGCCACTTTGGAATGGTGTTGGGCTGCAACACACACGAGGCCTTTTCGGTCCCCCGGTTAACCGTTGGGGCATCAAACGAAGTCCAAATGGTACGAAACTTGACAGGCGGTCTACTGGTAGTAAACCAAGGCCACTTGGCAAGTCTCGGTCCAATCCGGAAATGTTTAACCCCACACATGAAACAAAGGTAGAAAGGACCACCTGAGGAGATAGGAGCGGCGGAATGCAAAACGGACAACGGGAAATATGCTCGGATGCATGAGACGAACATGTATGCAAATGAAATGCACATGATGACATGATATGCAATGCAAGACATGCAAGAAATGACAAGGCAACAACAGTGAATAACTGGACGACACCTGGCACATCGGTCTCGGGGCGTTACAACACTCCACCACTATGAGAGGATCTCGTCCCGAGATCTAGAATGGCGCTGGAGGAAAAACGGAAGAGGAAGAGAAAAGGTAAAACTAAGTTGCTTCTTTGACAAATGAGTGAAACCACGACTCTTGAGAGGTTGAAAAAAATTGAAAGAAAGAATGCAACAAAGAAGAACAAAGTTGAAGGCACTCCGGTAGAGAAGAGTAACAAGGAGGAACAAATTGGGACAACACTCCGGTAGAAAAGAGATGCAAGGCTTGATAATGCGAAAAGAACTTGAGCAAACGGGCACAACACTCCGGTTAAATGGATAGGCATGAAAAGAACATGATCTTTGACAAAACGAGATGATGGGTGAAAAGAACAATGTCCCAATGCCTCTGGAAGAGAGAAATAGAATATAGATCATTGAAATAAAAGAATGGAGAAGAAAAGCCAACTTCTACCACAAAAGAGCTTGAAAAGGCATCTTTAGGAGAAGGGTCGAACGGAGTTGTTGGAACACCAACAACGGAAGGACAAACTTGAAGTGGGCTTATAGAAGGCATCTCAACATTATGAGGTGACAACTTGCCGCTCACGGAAAAAATTTGATTGGGTTTATATGACAAGGAGACGAGAAACTATTCACCGGAAGGACAAATGAAGAACTTGGTTCATTATAAGCACCATAATAGCAACAATCCTTAGGGAAAGCTTTAGGTGAAATATAACCCAATATAACTCCAAAGAAGGGATTGATGGATTTAAAATACCTCATTCCTAACAACATGTGAATCATGAAACATGAACCCGAATTATGAAGAATGACATAATACCACCTCCAATGATATGGTAGAAAGAATTGCACTCCAGATTACAGGATGAAGAAAGCATGAGCTCCTCAGAAAAGAATCTCAATGAAAAACTTCTAGACGGAATTAAATCCTTTATGAACCAACATGTAGAATCTTCATGAAGAACTCCGGTAATAAAAGAATGATCAAACGAAAGGAAAGAGAAGTTGAATGGAACTCCGGTAGGAGCCTTGCAATGATTTAGATGGAGCTTCGCGATGATGTAACCGAGAAAACTTGGAACTCCTGAAAAGAAAGATGAGTAATTGAAAACCAAGAATTTTAATGAACCTCCGAAATAAGGAATTGAATAAACTCGATGAAACAAGAATAAGAATTACATTATGCTTATCCTTCACCAATTAAATTGATGGCAATCATCGGATTCGACATATTACTTATTCTTGTAGAAAAGATTAAGAGAGATATAGCATCAAACTTGTCTTCAACGAACCACCGGTAGAATTGAAATCACGAATAAATTGATAAGGAAGAGAAATCTTGAACGAACCACCGTAAGAATTAAAATGAACGAAGAAAAGATAAGGACAACACCGGGAAGAATTAGCAAATGAATGAAGAAGCTTTAGAGAATTTACATACATGAGAACGAAGCGATCACAAGCTGATAAGAGAACACTTGAATGATGCACCAGTAAGATTTGGAGTATGAGAGCTGAAACTGGAATGAATAAATTTTGAGATGATTGGCTCCGGAGAAACAAATTGAAAAGAATCTTGAATTGCTCCGGATGGATAAAAGAATTCTCACAATCAAACAATTATGAGAGGATGACCTCGAATTAGAACCACGATTCTCTGAGAGAACGGATAAGATAAGGAGGTAAAACTCTTTTTCGGTCTTCAAAAACCAAGAATGACGACGAGAAACACCACCAAGAATTGTTGAGGCACTCCGGAATGACGAATGGAAAAGGTTGAGCCAACAATGAAAAGAATTTAACAGATCTTGGAGAAAGGCATTTGACTGATGATAAATCATTCTTACGTCAAACTTTGAGATGAATATGAGAATAACTCCGGAAATTAGAAGAGTCAGGTAAGATCCTGGGGAAAAGACCTGTGGGTTAGGGCCCACTCAAAATAAACACCGTTGAAATGATTACTTGAAAAGAGAGATTGCACTGGTTGAATTAAATGGCTTGAATAAGATAACAACCTCGAACTAGGTTGAACAGATCTTGAATGACAAGACGAGCCTTTTGAGAAAGCTTGAGCATGTCGGAACAAAAGAATAGTGAGAAGTGAATTATTATGAGGTGCACCGGCATGAGAGGGTATTTGAAACGAGGAAAAATATATGACCAACACCGAAAGCTTGAATTGGTTCCACCGGAGAAGAAAACGAGTGATGAGAGACGAACTTGAAGCTCCTTTAGAATCTTCATGAGAATCACCGGATAAGAATATTGATAGAAAAGAATGGAGAGACTTCACATCAATAATATGGATACTCGATTAAGAGATCTGAATCCTTGGAGAAAAACAAAGGGAGGGAGGGTGGGAAAAACAAAGACAATTTGGAGATGGATGAAACAAACACCGTTGAGAAGAACTGACGCTTGATCTTGTGGTTGTTGAAATGATCGGATCCACTTGAAGAGAAACACACCAGTGAAAAGAAATTGAAATGACAAACTCGATGATCGAGAAGGATTAGTATTCACATAGGAATATGAGAACACCACTTGGAAAAGGTATGGAATCAACATTTGTCTTCGAAGCAACTCGAATACCACAACTCAAAACAAAAACAAAGGATTGGCTTGCAGAATAAGCCGGAACAAACATATGATAGAGATTTTGTCTGAAGTTTTTGTGGTGGGGCCTACACGGGCTCGATCGTACAGCACCATCATGTACAAGGCAGTGCACATGACATATGAAGGTTCCCCGAGTCGACATAGCCAAGTACTCTTTAAAACACAATGAGACCACTATAAAACCGACCGTGAATAGGTGGACCACTAGACATCGAACCCCAATTTCAAATCATACATCTGTCGAAAAGATATCCTACGAGCTACTTGAATTCCCACCTATGAAACTCCCGAACCTTTCCGGTTATGCAATAAGGTGTTGGGGATATAGGGGAAGCATAATATCTCACCCAAATCTAGCAAATCCTACATCCAGCTGTATCCATCCTTCAACACATAACCGAGAAAAACTTCGGAAATCGTCTACCTCAACCTTCGAAAAGCATCCATTATACAAGTTATGGCAATACTCCCGAGCTCCCACCCCAGTACTGGGTGGCGTCGAGGTTATCTCACCAACGAGCTGCATAAAAGAGATTTTCGATGTCGGCATACTAAACTCAGGTATTCCAGAACTGCAATGATAAAATTATGATGACAACACCTCGGAGCTCAACTCCCCGGGACACTGCCACAAAATCCCTGACAGGAGGCACCAAGACAATGTTATCGTCACAAAACCATCGGAACGATTCCAAGATACCCGCGTGATCCTAAATTTTTTTAGTGAAATTTGAGAAGAGAAGAGTCAAAACTCTACGTCAGGATGCATTGCCAGAGCGATGAGGAGACTGGGAAGTAAAAAGAATTCCTAAACTCTCCGATATATAATTCCTAAATGACTCAAAACATTTTTTCTAGACTCACTCATCCGCTAAATCGATCAAGCAATGGGGCTCCTAAGGTCGGGGAAGGCTCTGATTACCAACTTGTTACGCCCTCGATGCGGCTATATCTCCCACGTGTCGAAGCACGACTTAGAGGCATAACCGCATTGAAAGCAATGTCGCAAGCGAGGTAATCTTCACACAACCCATGTAATACATAAGGAAAACAGATACATAGTTGGCTTACAATCGCCACTTCACACAAATAAATGAATAAAGCATTACATCAACCAAATACAATCAAGGTCCGACTACGGAACCAAAATAAAAGAAGAACCCCAAATTCGATAAAGATCCCCGATCGACCCCAACTGGGCTCCACTACTGATCAACATAGAACGAAATAACACAAAGGACAAGATCTTCAACGAGCTCCTCCTGAGCTTGGTTGCGTCATCTGCATGGACTCATCGGCACCTGCAAACTGGTTTTGGAAGTATCTGCGAGCCACGGGGACTCAGCAATCTCGCACCCTCGCGATCAAGACTATTTAAGCTTATGGGTAAGGTAAAGGTATGAGGTGGAGCTGCAGCAAGCGACTAGCATATATGGTGGCTAACATACGCAAAAGACAACGAGAAGACAAGGCAAAGCATGGTCGATAAAAGTATGATCAAGAAGTGATCCTAAAACAACCTACGTCAAGCATAACTCCAAAACCGTGTTCACTTCCCGGACTACGTCGGAAAGAGACCATCATGATAACACACGCGGTTGATGTATTTTAATTAAGGTCAACTTCAGGTTTTCTACAACCAGACATTAATAAATTTCCATCTGCCCATAACTGCGGGCACGACTTTCGAAAGTTCAAAACCCTGCAGGGGTGTCCCAACTTAGCCCATGACAAGCTCTCACGGTCAACAAAGGAATGGACCTCCTCCTGAGACATTCCGATCAGACTCGGTATCCCGGTTCTACAAGACATCCTAGACAATGGTAAAACAAGTCCAGCAAAACCACCCGATGCTCCGACATCCCGATAGGAGCTGCACATATCTCGTTCTCAGGGCACACCGGATAAGCTAAGCGTACGGGAGGCAACGTAACCCAAGTTGCCAAGGGATGGCCCCGTACGGTGCTCTGGGTCAGACCAACACTTAGACAAGCACTGGCCCGGGGGGGTTAAAATAAGATGACCCTTGGGCTGGCCTAACCCAAGGGAAAAAGAGGCTAGGTGGCAAATGGTAAAACCAATGTTGGGCCTTGCTGGAGGAGTTTTATTGAAAGCGAATTGTCAAGGGGTTCCCATTATAACCCAACCGCGTAAGGAACGCAAAATCCGGGACACATAACACCGATATGACGGAAACTAGGGCGGCAAGAGTGGAACCAAACACCAGGCATAAGGCCGAGCCTTCCACCCTTTACCAAGTATATAGATGCATTAATTAAATAAGATATATTGTGATATCCCAACAAGTAAACATGTTCCAACAAGGTACAACATCTCCATGTTCCAACAAGGAACAAACTTCAATCTTTACATGCAACTAGGGACGCTATAAGAGGGCTGAGCAAAGCGGTAACATAGCCAATCAACGGTTTGCTAGGACAAGGTGGGTTAGAGGCTTGGTTCAACAATATAGGAGGCATGATAAGCATGTGGTAGTTATCGTAGCATTGGCATAGCAAACGAGCGAGCATCTAGCATAGCAAAGATAGTAGTGATTTCGAGGGTATGACCATCTTGCCTGAAATCCCGCAAGGAACAAGCATGGCAGAAATGCATTTGACAAAACAGATCTCAGACTTAGTGAAATTAACACTTGTCTGGAATTTCAGATCAGATAGCACTCTTTGGAGCATGAAAACAATATGCTACAGGACCTGAACATGGCAAAGTAAAGCATGGCATGGAGCTACTCAAAGAGCTTAACAAAAGTCCCTTAGTGACCTTGAGACAAAAGGGATCATAAAATACAATTGCAAGCATGTGAACATGGCAAAAACATAATCAGATCACAGACTTAGTGAAAAACTGGAGCATGCTGAAACAGATATCAAGTAGGCATGTTTACAAGCTCGATGCACTCACTACAAAGCAAGGCATGACAATCTAAGCATATACCCATCAAAGATACACATTATACAAGTTATACATGGCAAGAACAATAACATAGCATGCACGGATCAACTACAACATCCTCGGCAAAATCGCTAACAAGTAGACAATCTGCCCAGATTCACGAAATAGCAAAAGTAGAGCTCGATTGACTCAAGCTAGGGTGCTCCATAATTGCAATCAAAGACATGGATGGATAGATCACTACAAGATTAACAAAACATCTGTATTGATCATCCTCAAAAGAGGCACGAATCACTAGGAAACAACATGAACATATGGCATATTGAAATAAACAGATCAAGGACTTAGTGGAAATTATAAGTCCCTGAAATCAGCATTAACGAATGCTCCATTTTGCAAGCTTGTACTAGTCACCACACACATCACAAAAATACATGGCTTGCACCTCTGGAAAGATGGCAACACATATAACAAAACACATGTAGAGCTCATGGGCATATCATGCACACAATAATCATGGCAAAAAATGACAAAAATCTAAATGGAGCAGCAGATCTGACAATTATCTCAACTAGCATACTTCTAACAGCATTTTGGGCATCAAGATTAACTCAAATGAAAATGATGCAATGAGTAGAAATGATGTACTCTCTGAGACGCACATTTTGATATGGTATATGCATGAATCGGAGCTATGGATGCAAAGTTATGACATGATGAACATGTGCATATGAATCTGGAAATTTCGGGGACTTCGTAGAAATTATAACCTCGAGGAAAAAGTCAATAGCACGGGATCCGAGGTTCGTCGCCGCGGTTCTCGCCGGAGAAGGCGGAGAGAGAAGTAGACCTCACCGGAGTTGGCGGATCCGGGCCGGATCTCGCTCGATCCGGCCAGATCTCGGCGCGGGGCGGCGGAGGAGGCTGCCAGGGGTGGCGCCGGAGCGGGTCGGCGAAGGGGCGGCGGCGCTGGCGTCCGGGCAAGGCGGCGGAGTCCGGCGAACCTCCCGCATCGGCTCGGTGGCGCCGGACGGCAGCAAGGAGGCGGCGGGGATCGGGCGCTCCCAGGCGCGGGACGCCCAGACGCGGGGCGGCGGCGGTTCGGGCCCCGCGGGCCGGAACTGGGCCGCGCGGGCCCGCGGCAGCGGAGGAGAGAGGAGGTACGGCGGGGAGGCGACGTGCGCGGCCTGGTTGGCTCGCGGCGGCGGCGGGGTGACGTGGCTCGACGGGATTCGCCGGAGTGACGCGTCCGGCGGACATGTCCGGTGTGGGATGGATGTCTCTGGCGGCGCGAGGAGGGAGATGGCTAGGGTTTCGGGGAAAGATCCAAAAATGAAAATGAAGGGGTCTATTTATAGAGGTAGAGGGACCTAGGAGAGTCAAAATGAGGTGCGGTTTTCGGCCACGCGATCGTGATTGAACGCTCTAGATGATGGAGAGGGTTTGGATGGGTTTTGGGCCACTTTGGAAGGGTGTTGGGCTGCAACACACACGAGGCCTTTTCGGTCCCCCGGTTAACCGTTGGAGCATCAAACGAAGTCCAAATGGTACGAAACTTGACAGGCGGTCTACTGGTAGTAAACCAAGGCCACTTGGCAAGTCTCGGTCCAATCCGTAAATGTTTAACCCCCACACATGAAAGAAAGGTAGAAAGGACCACCGGAGGGGATAGGAGCGCCGGAATGCAAAACGGACAACGGGAAAAATGCTCGGATGCATGAGATGAACATTTATGCAAATGAAATGCACATGATGACATGATATGCAATGCAAGACACGCAAGCAATGACAAGGAAACAACAGCGAATAACTGGACGACACCTGGCACATCGGTCTCGGGGCGTTACAGGCAAGCTCAAGTTCACCATGCCCATGTTCAAAGGAAGCAACGATCCCGAATAATACCTTTCATGGGCATTGAAAGTTGACAAGATCTTCCGTTTGCACAATTATGAAGAAGAGAAGAAGATCGCGATGGCATCCCTTGAGTTCCAAGACTATGTCCTCATTTGGTGGGAACAAATCATAGAGCGCCGCGAGGCAAGAGGTGAACCACCCATCAATACTTGGGCACAAATGAAGGATGTCATGAGAGCACGCTTCGTGCCTAACTACTACAACCGCGACCTCTTCAAGAAACTCCAACAACTCAAGCATGGAACCAAGAGCGTTGAAGAATACTACAAGGAGATGGAGATTGCAATGATAAGAGCTAATGTGACGGAAGGTGATGAGCAAAAAATGGCACGTTTCTTGAATGGACTCAATCATCCTATCAAGAAGATCGCCGACTTCCAACCATACTCAAATCTCATCGAGCTAGTGCACCAAGCTACCAAAGCAGAACGCCAAGTGCAAGATGATTTCAAGTATGCCAAGTTGTCATCCAAGTCCTACGGCTTCTCCATAACCAAGCTTCAACGACTCCAACACCGACTACAAGACCCTCTACTTCCAACATCGACAAGTCGACTTCCAAGAAAGCTTCGCCAACTACAAGCATTCCTAATACGAGCAACTTCAAGCCAAGAGCTTCATCATCATCAACCCCTACCGATGAGACCATCAAGACGAGTTCCTTCAAGTGTTTCACTTGCGGCGGCCGAGGCCACAAATCCTATGAGTGCACCAACAAGCACAATCCTATGAGGCCACAAATACGGCTTGTTGGTGCACCATGGTGTGCTTGTTGGTGCACTCATAGGATTTGTGGCCTCAGCCGCCGCAAGTGGAACACTTGAAGGAACTCGTCTTGACGGTCTCATCGGTAGGGGTTGATGATGATGAAGCTCTCGTCTTGAAGTTGCTCATATTAGGATTGCTTGTAGTTGGCGAAGCTTTCTTGGAAGTCGACTTATCGACGTTGGAAGTAGAGGGTCTTGTAGTCGGTCTTGGTGTCGTTGAAGCTTGGTTATTGGAGAAGCCGTAGGACTTGGATGAGAACTTGGCATACTTGAAATTATCTTGCACTTGGCGTTCTGCTTTGGTAGCTTGGTGCACTAGATCGATGAGATTTGAGTATGGTTGGAAGTCGGCGATCTTCTTGATAGGATGATTGAGTCCATTCAAGAAACGTGCCATTGTTTGCTCATCATCTTCCGTCACATTGGCTCTTATCATTGCAATCTCCATCTCCTTGTAGTATTCTTCAACGCTCTTGGTTCCTTGCTTGAGTTGTTGGAGTTTCTTGAAGAGGTCGCGGTTGTAGTAGTTAGGCACGAAGCGTGCTCTCATGACATCCTTCATTTGTGCCCAAGTATTGATGGGTGGTTCAACTCTTGCCTCGCGGCGCTCTATGATTTGTTCCCACCAAATGAGGACATAGTCTTGGAACTCAAGGGATGCCATCGCGATCTTCTTCTCTTCTTCATAGTTGTGCAAACGGAAGATCTTGTCAACTTTCAATGCCCATGAATGGTATTCTTCGGGATCGTTGCTTCCGCTGAACTTGGGCATGGTGAACTTGAACTTGCCGTAGCGTTGCTCTTCATTGTATTGGGGTCGGGGATGATGATGCCCATGTTGTAGATGATTGTTCAACTCGTGGTGCTCTTGACGTGGAGGGTTGTCAACCTCGTGTTGCTCTTGTCGCGGAGGATTCCCATTGTCTTCATGCTCTTGATGAACTTGATGGTCTTGGCGAGCTTGTGGAGGAGCTTGTCGAGCTCGAGGAGGAACTAGACAATGCATGCGAGATTGAAATCATCATTCTTGAATTTGTTCGCGAAGTGCTTCCTCTTGTTCACGGGCTTGTCGGCCTCGATCGGCAACAGCTCGACTCGAATCGCGTAGAGCTTGTTGCGCCGCAAGAGCTTGAGCGTCACGGAGTTGTTGTTCTTGACGTTGTGTCCCGACATCTTGTGCAAGTTGGTGGAGACGGGCACGTTCTTCCTCTTCATGTTGGTGTTGTTGTTGCCGTTCTCGAGCTAGCGCAAAGGACTCTTGAGTTTGACGTTGTCGACGCTCTTGAGAGTAGGTGTCTCGAAGTGGATTGAGGTTTTCTTGACGGTCGGTGCGCGCGGCTCGACGAAGAGTGTTCGATGTTGGTGTACTTGAGCCGGAGAGGGTGAAGTCGGAGTGGCGACTAGAACGGCTCCTTCTTGAAGTGGAAGAAGAGCGGTTGAGCAACAAAGCGCGAATTTCGTCCATCCTTGCGTCATTCTCTTGCTTGTGATCGTCGAGCTTGTGGTCGAAGTAGTCCCTTGTACGTTGCTCGGAAAGTCGCAAGTCGGTGGCAAGGTTGTCGATGCGTTCACTCATAGCTTGTTGCTCTTGATGCAAAGAACGTTGTGCACCAAAGAGATGAATCTTGGTGACGAAGGAGTTCATGTCGTCGTCTTGCTCCATGAAGAGTGGGTTGGTAGAAGTACTTGGCCTATCCATCATTCCAAGACAAATGTGAGTGGTAGAAAGAGAAGAACGAATAGGAAATATACCTTCATCGAAGTTGAAAGTGAATCGATGATCACTCCAATGTAGGACAAGGAAATAGCCCAATTGGTACGAATTCTCGTCGGTTTCTCACACCTACACAAGTAAAAGCTTATGGTGGAGCTTGGTTAGGATGGTGGCAGAATTTTTTATGTGAATGTAAGCAAGATTCAATAATGTTGGAGAAGATCCACGACTTGTAAATGCAACAAGTAGACCAATAGCAAGATGTGGTACCCGGAAACACAACACACGGAAAGATAAATTGATGTAGGGTGGAACCCTAATCGCCCGATCTTTCACGAAAGGAGCGGATCCGGCGAAGAACACGAGGAACACGAGGGGGAAACGAGGGGAATCACGAGAGAAACACTAAAACCAACAAGAATGATCACACATGCGCTAGATCCATGAACACAAAGGAAGATACACGATCCAAAGTCAATAACGGACGATACAAGAGGTAACCGGTTCTTCTCCGTGAGGAGGTCCTGTGATGTAGGGTAGAACCCTAGTGGCCCAATCTTTCACGAAAGGAGCGGATCCCGCAAAGAACGCGAAGAACACAGGAGGGAAACGAGGGAAAACACAAGGGGAAACACAAAGATGAACACTCAAACTAACAAGAACAAGTCACACATGTGCTAGATCCTCGGGTACATAGAACGATACACGAATCCACGGACAACTAAGGACGATACAAGGGTAGCTGGTTCTTCTCCGTGAGGAGGTCTTGAATCCACAAGGGGATCTTCCCGTAAAGGGGTCTTGAATCCACGGTGGATCTTCTCCGAAGAGGGGCCGCGGTCTCTCTCAAGGAGTAGATCCGATATGGATGAGCGAAGCTCTATCTCTGAGTATGAGCTAAACCAACGCTAACCCTAGAAAGTCGTATGGAATAGAGTATATATAGTCTAGGTGACGAAAGGGTACACGGGACTCGACCCAAGTGGCTGCGCGCAGGCAGGGGCGGATGTTCCGGGCACCGGAGGTTCTGGGGAGGGTCCAGCCTAACCAGAGAGTTGGCGCGGTGGAGATGTGCTGGCATCCGGGGGCCGGATGGTCCGGGCAGGCCGGAGGTTCCGGGCGCCAGAAGGTCCGGGATGGGGTCCGGGCTAACCCGAGAGTTGGGACGCCTGGGCTGGTCGAAGTCATCGGCGGCCGGAAGCTCCGGTTTGGCCGGAAGGTCCGGGGGCTGAAAGTTCCGGGCTGTCCAGAGTGTTGACGCCTATCTCTTCTTCTACAGTCCTTGGCTCCGAGTCTTGAGCGTTGTATCTGATGAAACATAGTATCTCGGACTTAGGCAATAGCCATGTCTCACTTAAAGAGGGGGAAAACTCAAGTAGGAGTGATGTCACCTCAGATTGAATAACACGTGCCCTAGCCCTTGTCATTGGTCCACTTGGAGCTTGGATAGTTGAGGTGGCATTCATGGGGATGGTCGTGGGATGCTCTGCATCATCTCCCCTCCCTTGGGGAAGATCTGTCCTCGGATGGAGTTCTTCATCACCATGGAAGGGATAGAGATCTTTGATGTTGAAGATGTCACTCACGTTGTACTTGTCGCGGGGGAGGTCGATCTTGTAAGCGTTGTCGTTGTAGCGTGCGAGCACCTTGAAGGGTCCATCTGCTCGTGGTCGAAGTTTAGACTTGCGTTCTTGTGGAAAGCGCTCCTTGCGAAGGTGTAGCCACACGAGATCACCAATGTTGAAGACCATTGGTTGCCTGTTGACGTTGAGCTTTGTCGCAAGGCGTTGTACTTGGTGCTCGATGGTGTTTCTTGTATCTTCATGCACCTTCTTGAGATGGGTCACTCGTGCACTTGCGTCCAAATTGATTCGCTATTGGAGTGGAAGAGGTAGAATATCCAATGGTGACAAAGGGTTGAATCTGATGTAGGGTGGAGACCCTAATCGCCCCATCTTTCACGAAAGGAGCAGATCCCGGGGAAAACACGAAGAACATGAGGATGAATGGAAGGAAAGCACAAGAGGAAATCACTAAACCGACACGAATAAGTCACACATGGCATAGATCCTCGAGTACATAGAACGATACACGAATCCACGGACAACTAGGGACGATACATGGTAACCGGTTCTTCTCCGTGAGGAGGTCTTGAATCCACAAGGGGATCTTCCCTTGAAAAGGGGTGTTGAATCCAAGGTGGATCTTCTCCGAAGAGGGGCCGCGGTCTCTCTCGTGGAGTAGATCCAGATGGATGAGCGAAGCTCTATCTCTAAGTATGAGCTAAACCAACGCTAACCCTAGCTACGATGAATGGGGGGTCTATTTATAGTCTAAGTGCAAATGGGGCGAAGTGAAGGGGTACATGGGCCTCGGGCCCGAACACCGTGCGCAGACAGGTACCGGACGTCCGCTGGGGACCCGTCGCCCGGTGTCTCAGGAGCTGCCGGACGTCCGGTGTCCTCCAGTCGTCCGCTGGTTCCGCTCTGCGATGGGAGTGCCGGACGTCCGTAGGCTCCGGACTTCCACTGACTTCGGCTCGGGTGCCGTCGCGCCGGTCGTCCGGTCCGGACCGGACGTCCGCTCATTTGCCTCGGGTGCAGGGGCACCGGTCGTCCGGTCTGGACTAGACGTCCGCTGGCTGGGGCTCGATTGATGCTTCAGGCGCCGGACGTCCGGTCCCGGCCGGTCGTCCGGTGGCTGGGAATTTTCCTGCAGCCCTTCTTCTTCTCCGTGTTCTCATCCATCTTCCTCTTCTTTGTGTCCTTGCTCCTTAGCTTCTCCATTGTACCTTAGTATGCACAAGGTATCTGTATGAGGTAGTAGCCATGCTTCATGTGCATCGAAGTGGAATTGCGAGAGGAGAGATGTCACCTCGGTTTCAAGGACTCTTGCACGTGATCGAGTCATGGGTCCGGTAGGCACTAGATGAGACAATGGTAGGTCCATGGGGATGACCTTGGGATGCTCCGCATCAGAATCCGTAGACGACCTCGAAAGGGGACTTGCCGGTTGTTGAGTGTCTTGCTCGGTTGTAGGCGCACTCGGCGATGGGTAGACACTCCTCCCACTCCTTGTTGTTCTTCTTGATGAGTACTCGAAGTAGAGCGGAGAGTGTGCGGTTTGTCACCTCCGTTTGGCCATCGGTTTGAGGATGGTACGCCATGGAAAAGAGTAGCTTGATTCCGAGCTTGGCGCATAGGGTCTTCCAAAAGTAGCTAAGGAACTTGACGTCGCGGTCCGAGACAATTGTCTTTGGCACACCATGGAGACGCAATATTTCTCTACAAAAGAGATTAGCAACATGTGAAGTATCGTCTATCTTGTGACAAGGAATAAAATGTGCCATTTTGGAGAAACGGTCCACAACGACAAATATGGAATCTTTCCCATTGCGATTTGATGCGGAGCATCCCATGATCATCCCCATGGACCTACCATCGTCGCATCAAGAGCCAAGAGGACCCATGACACGAGCACGAGCCAGAGCTCTCGAGAACGAGGTGACTTCTTTCCTTAGTGATATCACATATGATCCACTCGAGACATGGTTACTACCTAAGTCCGATATGCTATGCATGATCAGGTGTCAAGAGGAGCCTCCCAAAGATGCACGTGAAGATGGACAAGCCGCCAAGTCCACGGATGAAGAGAACCAGCGGAAACGGGCAAGTTCTCCTTCCACGCCCCGGACATCCGGCCCCTGGAGATGCCAGCACAGCAGCCGCAGCCCAGCCAGAAAAGCTACAGGGCCCGGACATCCGGCCCCGCGCCCCAGACATCCGGCCTCCCCCAAAGCCCCGGAAATCCTGCCCTCGGCCCGGAAATCTGGCCTCGTCTATCCAGAGACCACAAAAGTTTTCATTGCTAGCCTGGACATCTGGCCCTCCCCCCAGCCTGGACATCCGGCCTTGCCTGTCTGTGAATAGTGAAGGGCCGAAGCCCATGTACCCTCTCGCCCCCCTAGACTATATATACTTCATCCCCTTCCTCTTTCTAGGGTTAGCGTTGGTTTAGCTCATATGTGAGATAGAGGTTTGCTCATCCATACCGATCTCCTCCTCGAGAGAGACCGCGGCCCCTCTTCGGAGAAGATCAACTTGGATTCAAGACCCCCCTCTTGGGCGGCCCCTTCAAGACCTCCTTCTAGGAGAAGAACCGGTTACTTTGTATCGTCCTTTGTTGACCTTGGATCATCGTGTATCTCTTTGTGTTATTGGATCTAGCACATGTGTAATCGAATCTTGTTGGTTTGAGTGATTCTCTCGTGTTTTCCCTCGTGAATCCCCTCGTGTTCTTCATGTTTTCTTTGGGATCCGCTCCTTTCGTGAAAGATCGGCCATCTAGGGTTGCACCCTACATCATCTCTGTATCAGAGCCACGTTGATCACAATTTCGGAGCCTCGCCTCTTTGTTTTCTAGCCTAATTTTGTTGATTTCGTCCTAAAATTCGAAAATCCCCACCAAAAATAGTCCCAAATCTTTTTGTGATTTGTTGGTGTGATGAAGTTTTGTTGGATTTGATCCGCGGATTTCGTGTGTTGAAGGTAGATCTAGCATTCCCCCACCTTTGCCCCAAATCCATCCACAAAATATTCTGAATTTTGCCCCGGATTTGACCTCTCCACGTGGTGTTCTTCGAATTCGTCCATGGATCCAGCGCCCGGACATTCGGCCTGACCAACCGGACATCCGGCACCCCGGACATCCGGCCATCACCCTCAGACATCCGGCCCCTGGCAGCAAAACAACCCATCCACCATACGTTTCCCCGCCTAACTCTCGCCAAATTTTGTCCCGGTGCCCACATCCACTTCCGCATACCTCCACCACTTCCACATAGCACCACCCTAGCCTTTCTCGCTACTAACTCCGAAAATTTTGCCAAATTTTGCTTTGAGAATTTGAGTTGTGGTTTCCGTGTCCTTTTGTGTTTCGGCTATCTAGGTACGGTTCGGCATCAACATCACCACCGCTCATCTTTGCCAAGGACTACTACGAACGGCTACATTACTTTGATATCACCTTCACCTTGGATATCAACTTGGTATCGTGATATCATCATACTCTTTTGCAATCGCATTGATAACCACATGGCCTTACTTTTGCGTCACTTACCCATCGAGACTAGCCCTTGAGTATTGCCGGCAACGTGACTTGTGCACATTAGTGTTCATACTTCCCATAGCATACATACCATCATCGTGTTGCATCTCTTGGTATCATCACTTGTGTCACAAAGTTGTTGTCACATACACAATTGCTATCTTGCTTCGTGAAACATTGCATGAGAAAAGAGCTCAAACATGAAAGAGCCAAACAAGCTTTTAATCAAAAGAGGAAAGACAAGCAAGGAGCAAGAACCATAGCATCATACAACATTAAGATTGTCATACTCGATCATCTTGGATCAATGCATAGGAACATCATACATATAGCATACTTGGGATAGAAGTCGTTGCATTTTTGCTTAGTAGGTTGTGCACAAGTTCGTATCCGCCTATTGTGCAATCGTGCTAGCGTCTCTCTAGTGTTGTGCAACAAGAGCATCTTGGTGAATTCCACATTTTGGCTCATCCTTGGTTGAATAATCCCATCTTATCTATTTGCGTGTGTGTTTCCGTGTACCATATCTTGCTATTGGTCTACTTGTTGCATTTGCAAATTCGTGAATCTTTTCCAACATTATTGAGTCTCACTTACAATTGCATCAAATTTTGTGCCACCATCCTAACCGAGCTCCACCATAAGCTTTTACTTGTGTAGGTGTGAGAACCGACAAGAATTGGTACCAATTGTGCTATTTCCTTGTTACACATTGGAGTCATCTTTGATCCATTGTCAACATCGGTCAAGGTACATTTGATATTGGTTCTTCCCTTTCTTCCACTCACACTTGTCTTGGAATGATGGATAGGCCAAGTACTTCTACCAACCCGCTCTTCATGGAGCAAGATGATGACATGAACTCCTTCGTCACCAAGAGTCACCTCTTTGGTGCACAACGTGCTTTGCATCAAGAGCAACAAGCTATGAGTGAATGCATCGACAACCTTGCTGCTGACTTGCGACTTTCCGAGCAACATACAAGGGACTACTTCGACCACAAGCTCGACGATAACAAGCAAGAGAATGACGCAAGGATGGATGAGATTCGCGCTTTGTTGCTCAACCGCTCTTCTTCCACTTCAAGAAGGAGCCGTTCAAGTCACCATTCCGACTTCACCCTCTCCGGCTCAAGTACACCGACACGAACACTCTTCGTCGAGCCGCGCGCAACGAGCGTCAAGCAAACCACAATCTACTTCAAGACACCGACTCGCAAGAACATCGACGACGTCAAGCCGAAGAAGCCTTTGTGCTAGCTCGAGAACGGCAACAACAACACCGACATGAAGAGGAATAACGCGCGCGTCTACACCAAAATGCACAAGATGCCGAGGCTCAACGTCAACAACAACAACTCCGTGATGCTCAAGCACTTGAGGCGCAACAAGCTCTACGCGATGCGAGTCGAGCCGTTGCCGACCGAGGCCGACAAGCTCGACTACATCAAGAAGCACTTCGCGATGAAGCTCAAGAAAGAATTTACCAAAGACGTGTGCATCGACAAGCTCCTCGTCAAGATAGACAAGCTCCCCCTCAAGCGAGACAAGAACATCAAGTCCATCGAGAGAAAGAAGACAATGGACCCAATCTTCGCCAAGAGCAACATGAGGAAGACATCTAACTTCGCCAAGAGCACGATAACAATGTCAATCCTCAACGACATGGGCGTCATCATCCCCGACCCCAGCACAATGAAGAGCAATGTTATGGTAACCTAAAGTTCACCATGCCAAACTTCAATGGAAGCAATGACCCCGAAGAGTACATCTCATGGGCATTGAAGGTTGACAAAATCTTCCGCTTGCACAACTACGAAGAAGAGAAGAAGATCAGAATGGCATCCCTTGAATTCCAAGACTACGTCCTCATTTGGTGGGAACAAGTCATTGAGCGCCGAGCGGCAAGAGGTGAACCACCCATCACCACTTGGACACAAATGAAGGATGTCATGAGAGCACGCTTCGTGCCTACCTACTACAACCGCGACCTCTTCAAGAAAATCCAACAACTCAAGCAAGGAAGCAAGAGTGTTGAAGAGTACTACAAGGAAATGGAGATTGCCATGATACGAGCCAATGTCAAAGAAGATGATGAGCAAAGTATGACAAGGTTCTTGAATGGCCTCAATCATCCTATCAAGAAGAACGCCGACTTCCAACCATACTCGAACCTCATCGAGCTAGTGCATCAAGCTACCAAAGCGGAACGGCAAGTACAAGATGACTTCAAGTATGCCAAGTTCTCATCCAAGTCCTATGGCCTCTCCAACAATCAAGCTTCGACGACTCCAACACCTTCTACCTCAACCAAGCCTTCTACAAGCAATGGTGACAAGTCAAGTTACAAGAAAGCTTCGACAAGCTCAAGTCATCCTCCTACTACAAGCAACTTCAAGAAAGCTCCATCATCATCTACTCCACCCGATGAGACCATCAAGACATGTTCTATCAAATGCTTCACATGCGGAGGCCGAGGCCACAAGTCCCGCTCTTGTTGTCTCCAAGGTCTTGACTCTTCAACATCAACAAGACGAAGACCAAAGATGCCAGATCTTCCACACAAAGGCCGGCATTAATGGACGTTCCGTCAAGTTCATCATCGATGGAGGTAGTTGCCACAACTTAGCAAGTGAAGAACTATGCTCCAAGCTCCAATTGGTCAAGATGAAGCACCCTCACCCCGACAAGGTTCAATGCCTAAGAGACACCGGCACCATACAAGTCGAGCATAGAGTACAAGTCTCTTTCAAGATCGGCGCCTATGAAGACACATTGGAATGTGATGTCCTTTCGATGACCGTTTTCCACCTCCTCCTTGGACGACCATGGCAATTTGACCGAGGTGTCATTCACAATGGGTGTACAAATCACTATAGATTCAAGATGAAAGGGAAAGAGTTCGTGCTACGTCCTATGTCTCCAAGCCAAGTGCTCGCCGACAAGCAAGCCACCCATCATGGAGAAAATAGTGAGAGAGCGACCCACCAAAAAGAGAGTGAGCGCCACAAGCCCAAATTGAGTGCCTCCATGATGAGTGACAAGAAAAACTTAGTTCTCTTTGCCACCAAACATGAGATGAGAGAAGTGTGTGAGAACCCATCAAGTGTCTTACACTATGTCCTATAGTGCAAGGACGAGGTCACAAAAACTAACAACTCTCACGATCTACCTTTGGTGTTATCTTCTCTATTGTAGGAATTCCAAGATGTTTTCCCCGATGAGCTACCTCCGGGTCTACCTCCACTACAAGGCATTGAGCACCGAATTGATCTCATCCCCGGAGCGCCGCTTCCCAACAAAGCTCCATACCGCGTCAACCCCGAAGAAACAAAAGAAATACAAAGGCAAGTAAAGCATCTCATAGACCATGGACATGTGCGTGAAAGTATGAGTCCTTGTGCCGTACCGGTCATTCTTGTACCAAAACGTGACGGTAGTTTTCGCATGTGCTCTGATTGTAGACCTATCAATGCTATCACCGTTAGATATAGGTACCCCATTCCACACCATGATGATATGCTTGATGAACTTAGCGGTGCTACTATCTTTTCCAAAATTGATCTTAAAAGTGGTTACTATCAAATCCGCATACAAGAGGGTGATGAATGGAAAACCTCTTTCAAAACAAAGTTTGTTCTATATGAGTGGTTAGTCATGCCTATGGGTTTGTCGGAAGCACCCGGTACTTTCATGCGTCTTATGCATTACGTGTTTCGCCCTTACATTGGTGAATTTGTTGTTGTCTACTTTGATGATATCCTTGTGTTTAGCAAATCTCTCAAAGAGCATGTCACCCACCTTCGAACCGTGCTACAAACTCTTCGAACAGAGCAACTTTATGCTAATAAGGAAAAATGCCTATTTGGCGTTGACAAGCTTGTTTTCTTGGGTTTCGTAGTTTCTTATAAGGGTGTTCAAGTTGATGAATCTAAGATCAATGCTATTAAAACTTGGCCCCAACCAACCAACTTGCAACAAGTGTGTAGTTTTCTTGGTTTAGCCGGTTTCTACCGTAGATTTGTGAAGGATTTTAGCACCATTGCTTCACCTTTGCATGCTTTGAGTAAGAAAAATGCACCGTTTGTTTGGGGAACATCTCAAGATATTGCTTTCAATGAGATTAAGAATTTTCTTACTCATGCTCCCGTGCTTGCATTACTCAACTTTGAAAAACCTTTCAAAATTCATTGCGATGCTAGTGGTAATGGCATAGGAGGCATGTTAACGCAAGAGAAGCACCCCATTGCATACTTTAGTGAGAAACTATCTGAGCACAACTCAATTACCCCATCTATGACAAAGAGCTATATGCTTTAGTGCGAGTTTTGCATGAATGGGAACATTACCTTCGCCCACATGAGTTCATCATCCATACCGACCATGGAACACTTAAATACCTTAAGGGTCAAACTAAGTTGAACAAGCGTCATGCTAAATGGAGTGAATTTATTGAGCCATTTCCCTATGTCATCAAGTACATTAAGGGTAAAGAAAATGTTGTGGCGGATGCGCTTTCCTGTATATGCATGCTTGTCACTAACCTTGAGTTGAATGTCATTGGTTTTGAGCATATCAAAGACTTGTATGAACATGATCCTACATTCGCCATACCTTATGCCAAGTGTTTGATGCATACTTCTTGGGATCGATACTACATCAAAGATGGATATCTTATGAGAGCTAACAAACTTTGCATCCCCGAGTCCTCTTTTCGTTTGTTGCTTTTGCAGGAATCTCATGGAGGCGGACTCATGGGACACTTTGGACGCGACAAGAAATTTGCTACGCTCTCCAAGAACTACTTTTGGCCCAAGATGCATCGCGACGTCAATCGCTTCACCAACCGTTGTTCTACGTGTCGCAAAGCTAAGTCTAAAGCCCAATCTCATGGCCTCTATATGCCACTTCCAATTCCATATCAACCATGGGAAGATATTAGCATGGACTTTGTGCTTGGTTTGCCTAGAACTCGAAATGGCAAGGATTCAGTTTTTGTTGTTGTGAACCGTTTCTCCAAAATGGCTCATTTCATTCCTTGCAACAAGATAGACGATGCTTCACATATTGAAAATTTGTTTTGTAGGGAAATATTGCGCCTTCATGGAGTGCCAAAGACGATTGTCTCGGACCGCGATGTCAACTTCTTGAGTTACTTTTGGAAGACCTTATGCGCCAAGCTCGGAATCAAGCTCTTGTTCTCTTCGGCATACCATCCACAAACCGACGGCCAAATGGAGGTTACCAACCGTACGCTCTCCACCCTACTACGCGTGTTGATAAAGAAGAACATCAAGGAGTGGGAAGAGTGCCTACCCATCACCGAGTACGCCTACAACCGAGCAAGACATTCGACAACCGGCAAGTCCCCCTTCGAGGTCGTCTATGGCTTCAACCCATTGTCCCCATTGGACATTCTACCTCTACCGCTTCAAGAGAGCACAAACTTGGACGCAAGTGCCCGATCCAACTTCCTCAAGAAGATGCATGAAGATACAAGGAACACCATCGAGCACGAAGTACAATGACTCGCGACCAAGCTTAACACCAACAAGCAACCCATGATGTTCCATGTTGGAGATCTTGTGTGGCTACACCTTCGCAAGGATCGCTTCCCCAATGAACGCAAGTCCAAGCTACTAGCATGAAACACAAATCCATCATTAAGAATGAACTTGTTCCAAGTTCTCCCTTCCTTACAATTCTGCAATACATCTTTAAATTTAGCATCATGAACATATTGTTCTTTGATGGTCTCCAAACCAAATATTTTAAATTCAAGGTGTGAAAGCATAGTATAACGACGAGACAAAGCATCAGCAATAACATTTTCTTTACCCTTCTTGTGTTTAATGACATAAGGGAAAGTCTCAATGAATTCAACCCATTTAGCATGTCTACGGTTCAGTTTTGCTTGACTTTTAATGTGTGTCTAAGATTCATGATCAGAATGTATAACAAATTCCTTGGGCCATAAATTCTTTATCATAAGTAGAATAGTTCTACTAGGCCCACTCAATTTTTCCGAAAAATATGCAACAGGTTTGCCATCTTGTAATAACACACCTCCTAATCCAATTCCACTAGCATCACATTCAAGCTCAAAAGTCTTATTGAAATTAGGAAGTTGGAGTAAAGGAGCATGTGTCAACTTATCTTTCAATACCGTGAAGGCTTCTTCCTGTGCGGTACCCCAAACAAAAGGCACGTCCTTCTTTGTAAGCTCGTTGAGAGGTGCAGCAATGGTGTTGAAATCTCTCACAAAACGCCTATAGAAACCAGCGAGACCAAGGAAACTCCTCACTTGTGTGACCGTTTTGGGCTGCAGCCAACTCTCAATAGCTTCAATCTTGGCATTATCAACTTCAATTCCCAATGGAGTAACAACATAGCCAAGAAAAGATACTCGGTCGGTGCAAAAGGTGCACTTTCCAAGGTTACCAAACAAACGTGCATCACGTAGAGCAATAAAAACAACACGTAAATGTTCCAAATGTTCCTCCAAAGATTTGCTATAAATCAATATGTCATCAAAGTAAACTACCACAAATCGTCCAATGAAAGCACGTAAAACTTCGTTCATTAACCTCATGAAAGTACTAGGTGCATTAGTTAACCCAAAAGGCATGACTAACCACTCATATAAACCAAACTTAGTTTTAAATGTTGTTTTCCATTCATCTCCCAATTTCATACGAATTTGATGGTATCCACTATACAAATCAACTTTGGAGAATATTGTAGAGCCACTCAATTCATCAAGCATATCATCTAGCCTAGGAATAGGATGACGATAACAAATAGTAATATTATTAATGCCTCTACAATCAACGCACATACGGAATGTACCATTCCTTTTCGGCACTAAAATGATAGGAACAACACAAGGACTAAGGGATTCGCGTATGTAACATTTGTCGAGCAGTTCTTGTACTTGACGCATAATCTCCTTCGTCTCCTCTGGATTGTTATGGTATGGTGCACGGTTGGGTAATGATGCACCGGGAATTAAGTCAATTTGATGCTCAATCCCTTGAATTAGTGGTAATCCCGGTGGCACGTCTTATGGAAAAACGTTAGCAAACTCCTGGAAAATGTTAGTGACAGCAGGAGGCAGAGAGGAAGGCACGTCCTCGAATGAAAATAATGCCTCTTTGCACACAAAAGCATAGCAAACAGATTTGCTAAAATTTAGATCATCAATATCAGATTTGGTGGCAAGTAAACATGCACTTTTCAATTTAATTTCAGAAGCAACACTAGATTGTTTATTATTAGGCTGCATTTGTTGCTCAAATTCTTTTGCCACAATCTGATTTTCACTCTTATTTTTCTCCTGTTTTGCTTTATTAGCTCTATTAATATCATCTTTCAAAATGGAATCAGGAGTCATAGGAAGCAAAGTAATATTTTTATCCTTATGAACAAGAGTATACTGATTGTTTCTACCATGGTGTACAGAATTTTTATCAAATTGCCATGGTCTACCTAGTAATAAGGAACATGCTTGCATAGGTACCACATCACAATCAACATGATCAGCATATGTAGAGATACTAAAATGCACACGAACAGTACGTGTTACCTTAACCTTGCCGCTGATGTTGAACCATTGGATGTAGTAAGGATGTGGATGTGGTCTTGTGGTGAGAGATAGCTTCTCCACCATCTCCATGCTAGCCAAGTTATTGCAGCTCCCTCCATCTATGATGACGCGAACAGAACATTCCTTCACAACTCCCTTTGTATGGAACAAATTACGCCTCTGATTTTGCTCAGCTTGTGTAACCTGCACACTCAAAACACGTTGAGCAACTAAACATTCATACCTGTCAGCATCTTCAGCAGCCATGTATTGCGTCTCATGATCAGAATCATCTCCACCGTGTTCTTCACGTGTAATAAGAGCCAAAGTCTCCTCATCATAGTCACTAGCAGACTCAAACCCACCATCCTCAGTAGCAATCATCACACGCTGAGATTGGCATTCTCTCGCAAAATGTCCTCTTCCCTTACAACAACAACAAATAATATCACTTGTGTGCCCTGTTGATGCCATGGAAGAAGAAGAGCTCTCCGCAGGTCCAGCAGATGTGCTCTTGGTAGATAGTGGTGGTTGTGCCTGCTTTCTTGTATCACGGCTGGAGGTGGCACCTAATGGAGGTGCTGGTGGAGTGGAAGTAGAGGATGCACGTGGTGTCCATGATGAAGATCGACCTGCAGAAAAGTTAGTTCGCGCCAATGCCTGTCAATCCTGCACATCACGTTGAGCTTTACAAGCGAGATGGAATAAACGAGTGATATTATTGTACTCCTTATACTCTAGGATGGTCTGAATCTCTCTATTTAATCCACCCATAAAACGTGCAAGCATAGCTTCATTCTCCTCAACAATACCACATCTAATCATGCCAGTTTGTAATTCCTGATAATATTCTTCTACATAATTTTTTCCTTGTCTTAAACGCTGCAATTTTTGAAGTAATTCACGTTGATAATATGGTGGAACCCAACGAGTACGCATAGCAGTTTTCAAAGCAGCCCAAGTAGCTGGAATAGGATATAATCTACAATGCTTAGACCACCAAACACATGCTAAACTAGTGAATGCACAAACAGCAGCAGGAACACGTCTCTCCTTAGGATATTATAAACATGTAAATCGTTGTTCAGTTTCTAACTCCCAAGTAAGATATATATCAGGAACATATCTACCCTCAAATGGTGGAATATTCAATTTTAGTTTAGGCAGATGGTCATGATCTCATACCTGAGGGTTAGCCCTACCATTGCCATTATTTGCATGTGGACGACCTGGTGGTTGCTGTGCTGGTGGTGGCACGTAGTTCTGATTTTGATCAACCTCATCCTTGTAATCTCCGGAAAAATCAACCTCCTCCGCATCAGCAGCAGGAGCCACAAAAGTATCAACAGCAGCACCAATAATTTGGCCAGGTGCAAGAGGGAGATGGCTCGCTCGGCGGAGGGCTGTTTCACGATGTGTAGGTAGTCGTTGTTGTTGTTGTTGTTGTTGTAGAGGTGCGTTAGGTGTAGCCAGTGGTGGTGGTGGAAGACGCGCGAGCAATTCATTAAACCTGTTATCGAGCTTTGTTTCGAACGTCTTCTCCATGCCATCTATCTTCTCCATGGCCTCTTCAAATCTGTTTAGCACATCTTGCACATGTCCACTCATCATTTGCTGAAATTTATCATGCAACTCCTTATTCGTCATGTTCTCCCAGTCAGTCTCGTCGGCTTGTGATCCTGCCATGGTTAGCAACAATAGAAACACACAACAATATGATCCTACAGACTACTAACAAGAGGTGGTGGTGGTGTCACAAATTCGTCAAGAAAATCTCAAATTCTTACCAGTTCTTACCCAGCAGCAGGCGGTGATCGGCAACCGTCGTAGTCAAAACTCTCAAAGCTTGGATAGAGCGATTACCAGGGAAAGTCAAACGCACAACATAGATGTATATGGAGCTGGGAAGGCTTATAATATGGTAGAAAAAAGGGTCAGCAATAATCAATTCAGAGACGCAAAGTTGAATAAACGCTCAACGACGGTACTGTGCTGGTCCTAGGCTAGACCGTGCTAGAGACGCGAGCCTAGAACACTAACAAAATCACGGCGCTGCATGTAAACAATGGAGGAGCACACTCTGAATTTTTTTCTTTTTTTTCACTTTTTTTTGCACTTTTTCCACTTTTTTTGCTCCGCAACAATTTTTTTTCGAAAAAGTCTACAAATGGTCTAAAAAGTGCCTAGCCAGAATTTTCCAGACTTTTTTTTTAGTTTGGAACTATTTTTCTTCTACGGGTAGCACGGAATCTCGGGAGTCCTACTCTGTCACGACTGGGAGTATGGCGTGATCTGGAACTCGAAAACAATGCAACAATTACTGGACTCGGACTAGGACTAGTGGCGGAGATGAATCTGGTGGAATATCGGATTGTGGTGGTATATCTGGACTCAGATTGGTGGTGGTATATGGCGGTGGTATATCTGGACTCGGATCGGTGGTGGTATATGGCGATGGTATATGTGGACTCGGATTGGTGGTAGTATATGGCAGCGGTGATGTATATGGTGGGGTGGTGGTATATGGTAATGAAGATGACGATGGTGCGGCAGCGGCGTGACAACCTGTGAACAGAACTCAAAACTCTAAAGGACTAGACGCTAAGACCAGCAACTTGACATGACGATGCAACCGCAAATTAAACAAAGCAAATACAGAAAATATTATGCAAAGGCTTAGATTGGTTCGGATAGGATGAACTAACCCTAATTTTTTTGGCTTTTTCGTGGACTGTAGGTATGAAGAACAGACTCGATCTAATCTACAAAAAACTGTAAGATCTCACCGAGCAACCTGAAAATCTGATACCACTTGATAGAGGCAAAAGTGTCCCAATGTTTCGATGAGATGGTGGCTATCGTTTTCTGTGGGAGTCGACCTTGACGATCCGACTACGAACGTGCGAGATGTCGCACCTTAGCAATCGTTAAACCAACTTCCGAGGGTTATTGACCACGCCGGAGCATGATCAACCTGACCACGAGGGTCTATTTCCTGTGAGCAAACGAAGAACAAGAAAAAACTGAGATTGCAATCTGGATATTGCGAATATAAGATGAAAGCTTTATTGATCAAGGTGGGGTTATGTGACACCTTGGTCTGGTCGTTGAACACAAACGAAGTACGCGAAGTTGTAGCTATGGCGAGCTTTTAATCTAAACAAAACCCAAAGCCTAAACGATGCCCTAAGGGCTTTATATATGGAGGAGAGGGGGGGAATTTAGTGGCCGTTGGTGGAGGGGTCCAAAACGAACCCTAACTCTTGTTTCCCCACACATACGGACTCTAAAAACAGCCTATACTTAAGTACTTCAAAAATACATGGGCCTAGCCCAATAATAAGGTGACGCAGCACCTAAAATAGCTTCTAGATGAAATTTATGAAGTGGCATCTTGTATATTTTGTCCCATGCTCCATGCACTCATTATGGTGGCCTCATAGTCCTGGAATCATCACTTGTAACTCCGTTCTTGTTCCCCTTGCGCATGCCATCATCTCCATGCTTGAACTTGCTCCAAGGTTCATCTTTCTTGTCCAAGCTAGGCCCTTCATTTGTAAGCAAAACAAATGTATCCAATTTAGGCAGCATCATATTCTCATGAATATTAGAATCGTTACCAAGAAACGAAAGTACCTGATAATTCAATTGGCGTGCGCGAGCTCTAGTAATCGGTCCATTATGTATAGCAGCAGGGGCTGTGGGTGTAACAATGGTATTGATGTCCTCATCACTTCTTCCTGTGCGGTACCCCAAACAAAAGGCACATCCTTCTTTGTAAGCTCGTTGAGAGGTGCAGCAATGGTGCTGAAATCTCTCACAAAACGCCTATAGAAACCAGCAAGGCCAAGGAAACTCCTCACTTGTGTGACCGTTTTGGGCTGCGGCCAACTCTCAATAGCTTCAATCTTGGCTTTATCAACTTCAATTCCGTGTGGAATAACAACATAGCTAAGAAAAGATACACGGTCGATGCAAAAGGTGCACTTTCCAAGGTTACCAAACAAACGTGCATCACATAGAGCAATAAAAACAGCACGTAAATGTTCCAAATATTCCTCCAAAGAATTGCTATAAATGAATATGTCATCAAAGTAAACTACCACAAATCGTCCGATGAAAGCACGTAAAACTTCGTTCATTAATCTCATGAAAGTACTAGGTGCACTAGTTAACCCAAAAGGCATGACTAACCACTCATATAATCAAAACTTAGTTTTAAATGATGTTTCCATTCATCTCCCAATTTCCTACGACTTTGATGGTATCCACTACGCAAATCAACTTTGGAGAATATTGTAGAGCCCCTCAATTCATTAAGCATGTCATCTAGCCTAGGAATAGGATGCCGATAATGAATAGTAATATTATTAATGCCTCTACAATCAACGCACATACGCGACGTAGCATCCTTTTTCGGCACTAAAATGATAGGAACACCACAAGGACTGAGGGATTCGCGTATATAACCTTTGTCGAGCAGTTCTGGTACTTGACGCATAATCTCCTTCGTCTCCTCTGGATTGGTACGGTATGGTGCACGGTTGGGTAATGATGCATTGGGAATTAAGTCAATTTGATGCTCAATCGCTCGAATAGGTGGTAATACCGGTGGCACGTCTTATGGAAAGACGTCAGCGAACTCCTGCAAAATGTTAGTGACAGCAGAAGGCAAAGAGGAAGGCACGTCCTCGAATGAAAATAATGCCTCTTTGCACACAAAAGCATAGCAAACAGATTTGCTAAAATCTAGCTCATCAATATCAGATTTGGTGGCAAGTAAACATGCATATTTCAATTTAATTTTAGAATCAACAGTAGATGGTTTATTATTAGGCTACATTTGTTGCTCATCTTTCAAAATGGAATCCGGAGTCATAGGAAGCAAAGTAATATTTTTATCCTTATGAACAAGAGTATACGGATTGTTTCTACCATGGTGTACAGAATTTTTATCAATTGGCGTGCGCGAGCTCTAGTAATTGGTCCAGTATGTGTAGCAGCAGGGGTTGTGGGTGTAACAATGGTATTGATGTCCTCATCATCCTCCCCTTCTTGAAATGAAGTCATCCTCGACGAAAGTTCATTGTCCTCACCCAAATAAGGCTTCAAATCTGCAATGTTAAAAGTGGGACTAACCCCAAAATCTGCAGGAAGCTCAAGTTTATATGCATTATCATTAATTTTCTCTAACACCTTAAAAGGACCATCAGCACGTGGCATTAGCTTTGATTTGCGCAAATTAGGTAATCTATCCTTACGCAAAATGTAACCAAACAAGATCTCCAGGTGCAAACACAACATTTTTTCTACCCTTGTCTCCACCAAGTTTATATTTAGCATTCATACGCTCAATGTTTTCCTTATTTAACTCATGCATTTTTAAAATCAATTCAGCATGTTCTTTAGCATCAAAATTAACCTTCTCCGAAGATGGAAGAGGCAACAAATGAATAGGTGCACAAGGTAGGAAACCATACACAATTTCAAAAGGGCACATCTTAGTAGTAGAATGCAATGAACGATTATAAGCAAATTCAATATGAGGCAAGCATTCTTCCCACATTTTCTTGTTATTCTTCAAAACAGCCCTAAGCATAGTAGACAATGTTCTATTGACTACTTCAGTTTGTCCATCACTTTGGGGGTGACAAGTAGTACTAAAAAGCAGTTTAGTCCCTAACTTAGCCCATAAACATCTCCAAAAGTGGCTAAGAAATTTAGTATCACGATCTAAAACAATAGTATTTGGCACACCATGCAAGCGAATAATTTCACGAAAGATCAAATCAGCAACATTAACATCATCGTTGCTTTTATGACATGGTATAAAGTGTGCCATTTTCAAGAACCTATCCACGACAACAAATATGCTATCCCTCCCCTTCTTTGTTCGAGGTAAACCTAAAACAAAGTCCATAGATATATCCTCCCAAGGAACACTAGGTACAGGCAAAGGCATATATAAACCATGAGGATTGAGTCGTGACTTAGCTTTTTGACATGTAGTGCAGCGAGCAACAAAACGCTCAACATCCTGTCTCATCTTTGGCCAAAAGAAATGTGTAGCAAGTATGTCCTCCGTCTTCTTCACGCCAAAGTGTCCCGTTAGTCCTTCTCCATGCGCCTCCTGCAACAACAAAAGACGAACGGAGCTAGCTGGAATGCATAGCTTGTTAGCACGAAACACAAATCCATCATTAAGAACGAACTTGTTCCAAGTTCCCCCTTCCTTACAATTCCGCAATACATCTTTAAATGCAGCATCATCCACATATTGATCTTTGATGGCTCCAAACCAAATATTTTAAAGTCAAGTTGTGAAAACATAGTATAACGACGAGACAATGCATCAGCAATAACATTTTCTTTACCCTTCTTATGTTTAATGACAGAAGGGAAAGTTCCAATGAATTCAACCCATTTAGCATGTCTACGGTTCAGTTTTGCTTGACTTTTAATGTGTTTCAAAGATTCATGATCAGAATGTATAACAAATTCCTTTCACCATAAATAATATTGCCATGTTTCTAAGGTCCGAACAAGAGCATATAATTCTTTATCATAAGTAGAATAGTTCAGACTAGGCCCACTCAATTTTTCAGAAAAGTATGCAATAGGTTTGCCATCTTGTAATAACACACCTCCTAATCCAATTACACTAGCATCACATTCAAGCTCAAAAGTCTTATTGAAATCAGGAAGTTAGAGTAAAGGAGCATGTGTCAACTTATCTTTCAATACCGTGAAGGCTTCTTCTTGTGCGGTACCCCAAACAAAAGGCACATCCTTCTTTCTAAGCTCGTTGAGAGGTGCAGCAATGGTGCTGAAATCTCTAACAAAACGCCTATAGAAACCAGCGAGGCCAAGGAAACTCCTCACTTGTGTGACCATTTTGGGCTGCGGCCAACTCTCAATAGCTTCAATCTTGGCTTTATCAACTTCAATTCCCTGTGGAGTAACAACATAGCCAAGAAAAGATACTCGGTCGGTGCAAAAGGTGCACTTTCCAAGGTTACCAAACAAACATGCATCACGTAGAGCAATAAAAATAGCACGTAAATGTTCCAAATGTTCCTCCAAAGATTTGCTATAAATCAGTATATCATCAAAATACACTACCACAAATCGTCCAATGAAAGCACGTAAAACTTCGTTCATTAGTCTCATGAAAGTACTAGGTGCATTAGTTAACCCAAAAGGCATGACTAACCACTCATATAAACCAAACTTAGTTTTAAATGATGTTTTCCATTCATCTCCCAATTTCATACGAATTTGATGGTATCCACTACGCAAATCAACTTTGGAGAATATTGTAGAGCCACTCAATTCATCAAGCATGTCGTCTAGCCTAGGAATAGGATGACGATAACGAATAGTAATATTATTAATGCCTCTACAATCAACACACATACGCGATGTACCATCCTTTTTCTGCACTAAAATGATAGGAACAGCACAAGGACTTAGGGATTCATGTATATAACCTTTGTCGAGCAGTTCTTGTACTTGACGCATGATGCGGAGCATCCCACGTTCATCCCCATGTACACTCCGACTACTCTCCAAACCCCAAGTGGACATATGACGAGACCTCGTACATACGCCATTGGACACAAGGTGAACTCGCTCCTCTCCGAACCATCACTTTCTACATGTGAGATATGGCTACTACCTCCAGCGTGTGTTCTATGCATGATCAGGAACTTGGAGGAAAGCCACGAAGTCACCACATCCAACGGAACAGCTAGCGAGGACGCCAAGTACAAGGACCAAGAGAAGAAGCTGCGGGAAGCTACAGTCACCGGACGACCGGCCCAGCCCATACGTCCGGCCCCTGAGGACCCGAGCCGAATCTACGGACGACCGGAGCCACCGGACGTCCGACGACTCCCAGCGCCCGGACGACCGCCAGACACCGGACGTCCGCCACTCTCTAGCGCCTGGACGACCGACGCCGATCGGACGTCCGACACCGCCTATCCAAAGCCAAAACACCGGACGTCCGAGATGAACCGGATGACCGGACCCTCGCGAGCCACCGGACGTCCGGTACTTGTCGGACGTCCGGTACTTGTCGGACGTCCGACGCTTGTGTGCCCGCCCGTGTGTTGGGCCGAAGCCACTTACCCTTTCATTCGCCTAGACTATATATACTCCTCCACCTCATCCTAGTTAGGGTTAGCGTTGTGATAGCTCATTTGAGAGATAGAGCTACGCTCATCCATATCGGATCTACTCCTTGAGAGAGACCACGGCCCCTCTTCAGAGAAGATCCACCTTTGGATTCAACACCCCTTTCTAAGGGAAGATCCCCTTGTGGATTCAAGACCTCCTCATGGAGAAGAACCGGCTACCTCTTGTATTGTCCGTTGTTGACTTTGGATCTTGTATCTCCCTTTGTGTTCATGGATCTAGAGCATGTGTGATCATTCTTGTTGGTTTGAGTGTTCTCTTGTGTTCCCCTCGTGATTTTCCCCTCGTTTCCCTCCTCGTGTTCTTCGTGTTCATCGCGGGATTCGCTCCTTTCGTGAAAGATCAGGTTATAGGGTTCCTACCCTACATCATCCTGGTATCATGAGCCACGTTGATCACGATTTCGGAGCCTCCCCCACCGTTTTGTAGCCTTCTTTTGCTTGATTTCGTCCTAAATTCGAAAATCCCGACCAAAAATAGCCCCAATTTTTTTTGTGATTTGTTGGTTTAATGATGTTTTGTTGATTTTGATCCATGGATTTGGTTGGTTTCGAGTGGAGCTAGCATCTCCCCAAGTTTCCCCATCTTTCATCCACGAAATCTCATCAATTTTGACCCCAAAATCCCCAAATTCCGCCCAAAATCGTGTCCCGAATCTCGGATCTGGAGTTGACCCCGATACACCGGACGACCGTCACTTTACCGGACGTCCGGAGATCCAGGAAGCACCGGACGTCCGACCTTACCGGACGACCGGAACCCCTAACCCGAACTGAAATTAGCGGATTTCCGACCCGACCGGACGTTCGGCGACCGGACATCCGTCCATTTCCGGACGTCCGCTACCTGTAAAAACTGACTTCGCTAAAATTTTGTTTTGGCCATAACTAATTCATCCGAACTCCGATTTTGACGTTCTTTAGCTCGTTTTGAAGCTCTTGACATCCCCCTTCCCACAAAAATACCACCAACATCATTTGACTCCATCGAATGTTCTGAAATTTGGCAAGTTTGCCTAGGCCCTCCACCATATTATTCGCTACACCACCATAGCCTTTCGCAACCTAACCAATTTTGTTCCCCATAGCATTAGTGATTGCTTGAGGAGTGATATGAGTCTCCTAAGGTTTCTAGGCTACTTAGGGATGGTTGCTTCTTCATCAACCACCACCACCACCACCATAACTTCCGCATAGTTTTGCCCACCTCACACTCCCGCCACCCCAACTTAACCCATTTTTGTTTGTGTTGTGAGTTGTGTCTCCTAAGGTGTTTCGGCTACTTAGGGACCGTGCTTCCAACTCCGACACCGTGTATAGTTCACCACCTTACCTTCCACCTCCGCATTGCCTACTCGCAAAACCCATCATTGCATTTTCGCAACCACCACCGCATCCCGCTACCACTATTTTGACATTTGAGATTTTGAGTTCGCGGTTTTTCCTTTTCCTAAGGTGTTTCGGCTACTTAGGGACGAGTCTCCATCATCTTGGTATCTCCATCAAGATCACCGCCACTCATCATCACCGCGGACGGTAACCCCCATATCATCTTGGTATCGTGGTATCCCTCCATTGTATATTCCCTTGCAATTGCATTGATAACCCCTAGCCCATTTTGCATCACTTTCCTATCGAGACTAGCCATTTGAGTATTGCCGGCAATGTTACTTGTGCACATTAGTGATCATCGAGCTACACCTCCCATTGCATACATACCATAGGTATCATCTTGTTATCATATCATCTCGTGTGCCTCAAGTTTGTTCCCGCATATACACAATAGCTATCTTGGTTTGTGCATTGTGCAAAAGTGGCCATAAAAAAAGAGAATAAAGCTTTTAAGAAAAGAAAAAGAGTGAACAAAGAGCTTGTAAGCAAGTGCCATAGCATCATACCATAGTGTCATATAAGATCATCTTGGATCATAACACCGGGAACCATATATACATAGCCTACTTGGGATATCAAGGTCGACTCCCATAGAAAACGATAGCCACCATCTCATCGAAACATCGGGACACCTTTGCCTCTATCAGAGGAGCAAGATGCAAGGATGGAGGAGATTAGAGCATTGATCAAGTCTTCTTCCCCTTCGTCATCCTGAAGGCGGCGACATTCAAGCCACAAGTCTTCGGAGCACCCAAGCGATGCAAGCGCAAGTCGTCCACGTCCACATCTCCATGGAGACCACCATCACGTTCGTGATCCACATCGTCATGAAGGACAAGTCACCTCCAAGCATCAAGTGCACGACAATGACGAACGACATCTACTACGAGCTCAAGCACGACAACGACATCATCATCATGAAGATGCTCCACAAGCGCAAGTGCACAAGTCCCATCAAGCACTACCTCACGCCAAGTCGAAGCTTCATGAGCACAAAAGAAGACCGTGAGACGACCACCACAAAGACGGCGCTACGGCTACATCAACCACGTCGGCATATTCGCCAAGTGTTCTCAAGGCATCTTCGCCTTTGGACGTACGGCATCTTCGCCTACTTCCCACGAATACGCCTACATCGACTTCATCAAGTCCAAGGCGACTACCTACGAGCGAGGGAGACACTTCCATCTTCGGAAGCCCCCCAAGGAAGATGGCCGAGCATGGGAATTTCCCTTCGGTCATGGAGACGAGCTACGAGGTGCCACATCATTTGGGCCTCCAACAACAAGACGACGACAAAAAGGTCGAGCAAGGGCCATCCCCTTCGACCATGGCGACGAGCACGAACCTCTTCAACAACAAGAAGACGGCGCCCATATTGGACTCATACTCCTAGTCAAGCTACGAGACCGCTCATGAGACCTTCTCTTTGGTCTTTGAGGAGAGTGATGATGTGCCATCTTCGGCCTTCATCCACGGCTACGACCACGACATGATTGTGCATGGAGACATTTGCACCAACATCTCTCCGACAATGACATGTGACGAGATGCCCCAATTGCCGTGTGAGGAGAGACACCACCACATGAGTGACATGAGTGACTCCACCACATGTGACATTGAGAGCATTTCCTATGACAGGATGAGTGTGACCACCACTAGCCCCACACTTGAGAGCATGCCACACATCCTATGTGAGGTTGAGAGCCATTTGAGTGACTCCACCAACCATATGAGTGAGATCATCCGAGAGGGAGTGAGTGAGCCACAACACTTAGTGAGCGAGGTAGTTGACACGGCATGTGAGGCCACTTTGATTTCTAACGACTTAACCTCTACTCCTAGTGTGTTTTCTTCTTTGGTGCTAGGTCTCCTACTTGACGACATGCCTACCCTCGACGAGTCCATACCTCCAATGGAGACAATGATGGCCATGGTGGACGATGATGCACCACCCACATGGCTGCATCAAGATGAAGATGACAACGAGAAGATTTTCAACACCTCACCTACAACACATGAGCGACGCTCCAAAGGTAACATAGGTGATGGTACTTCTCTTGTCCCACTAGTGGACTATCTTGACATCGATTGCTCCCATGATGTTGACCTACCTATTACCATGCTTCACGCTAGTGAGACTTCTTCATGCCTTGACTTACCTATTTATGATGAATATGATGATGAGCATCTTGAGTTGCCTAGTTGTGATGCTAAGCTGTATAGGATATATTCTGAAAATTTTATTGGTCACTTCATGTTTGACAATCCATTGAACTTGTCATATGCTATGAGTGAGATCTCAAATATAGCCTCATTTCAATCTCAACATAGTAACTATGCATGCCCCATTAAAATACATCCCATTTGCACTTATGGCATAGATGACGAGATGATGGTCATTGGCTTTTGCTTCTCTTGTGATATATTGCCATGCTTCCTTTACATATTTGCGCAATTCATCTACTATACCATGCCATAATCACATTGTTCCAAATATGCATTGTTTTGGATGTTGTCAATATTCTCCCTGTGATGTTGCTACTCATGCTCATGAGGAGACCCCCATAGTTTCCTCATACATTGATAGAGGCAAAAGTGTCCCGGTGTTTCGATGAGATGGTGGCTATCGTTTCTGTAGGAGTCGACCTTGACGATCCGACTACCAACGTGCGAGAGGCCGCGCCTTAGCAATCACTAAACCAACTTCAGAGGGGTTATTGACCACGCCGGAGCACGATCAACCTGGCCACGAGGGTCTGTTTCCTGCAAACAAATGAAGAACAAGCAAGAAACTGAGATTGCAATCTGGATATTGCGAATATAAGATGAAAACTTTATTGATCAAGGTGGGTTCTGTGATGTCTTGGTTTGGTCGTTGGACACAAACGAAGTACGAGAAGTTGCAGCTATGGCGAACTTTTAATCTAAAAAAAACCCAAAGTCTAAACAACGCCCTAAGGGTTGTATATATGGAGGAAGAGGGGGGAATTTCGTGGCCCTTGAGGGTGGGGTCCGAAACCAACCCTAACTCTTGTTTACCCACACATACGGACTCTAAAAATAGCCTATACTTAAGCACTTCAAAAATACATGGGCCTGGCCCATTAATAAGGTGATGCAGCACCTAGAATAGCCTATGGACGAATATTATGAAGTGGCATTGTGTATATTTTGTCCAAGGCTTCATGCACTCCTTATGGTGGCTTCAAAGTTCTGAAATCATCACTTGTAACTCCGTTCATGATCCCCTTATGCATGCCATCAACTCCATGCGTGTTCTTGCTCCAATGTTCATCCTTCTCCAAGATAGGCCCTTCATTTGTAAGCAAAACAAATGTATCCAATTTAGGCAGCATCATATTCTCATGAACATTAGAATCATTACCAAGAAATGAAAGTACCTAGTAATTTAATTGACGTGCGCGAGCTCAAGTAATTGGTCCAGTATGTATAGCAGCAGGGGCTGTGGGTGTAACAATGGTATTGATGTCCTCATCATCCTCCCCTTCTTGAAATGAAGTTGTCCTCAACGGAAGCTCATCTTCCTCACCCAAATAAGGCTTCAAATCTGCAATGTTAAAAGTGGGACTAACCCAAAAAACTGCAGGTAGCTCAAGTTTATATGCGTTATCATTTATTTTCTCTAACACCTTAAAAGGACCATCAGCACGTGGCATTACCTTTGATTTGCGCAAATTAGGAAATATATCTTTACGCAAATGTAACCAAACAAGATCTCTAGGTGCAAACACAACATGTTTTCTACCCTTATCTCCAGCAAGTTTATATTTAGCATTCATACACTCAATGTTTTCCTTAGTTAACTCATGCATTTTTAAAATCAATTCAGAACGTTCTTTAGCATCAAAATTAACCTTCTCCGAAGATGGAAGAGGTAACAAATCAATAGGTGCATGAGGTAGGAAACCATACACAATTTCAAAAGGGCACATCTTAGTAGTAGAATGCAATGAACGATTATAAGCAAATTCAATATGAGGCAAGCATTCTTCCCACATTTTCTTATTATTCTTTAAAACAGCCCTAAGCAGAGTAGACAATGTTCTATTGACTACTTCAGTTTGTCCATCAGTTTGGGGCGACAAGTAGTACTAAAAAGTAGTTTAGTCCCCAACTTAGCCCATAAACATCTCCAAAAGTGGCTAAGAAATTTAGTATCATGATCTGAAACAATAGTATTTGGCACACCATGCAAGAGAATAATTTCACGAAAGAACAAATCATCAACATTAACAACATCATCGCTTTTATGACATGGTATAAAGTGTGCCATTTTCGAGAATCTATCCACGACAACAAATATGCTATCCCTCCCTTTCTTTGTTCGAGGTATACCTAAAACAAAGTCCATAGATATATCCTCCCAAGGAACACTAGGTACAGGCAAAGGCATATATAAACCATGAGGATTGAGTCGTGACTTAGCTTTTTGACATGTAGTGCAGCGAGCAACAAAACGCTCAACATCCCGTCTCATCTTTGGCCAAAAGAAATGTGTAGCAAGTATATCCTCTGTCTTCTTCAAGCCAAATTGTCCCATTAGTCCTCCTCCATGCGCCTCCTGCAACAACAAAAGAAGAACAGAGCTAGCTTGAATGCATAGCTTGTTAGAACGAAACACAAATCCATCATTAACGACGAACTTGTTCCATGTTCTACCTTATTTACAATTTTGCCATACATCTTTAAATTCAGCATCATGCACATATTGATCTTTGATGGTCTCCAAACCAAATATTTTAAAGTCAAGTTGTGAAAACATAGTATAACGACGAGACAATGCATCAACAATAACATTTTCTTTACCCTTCTTGTGTTTAATGACATAAGGGAAAGTCTCAATGAATTCAACCCATTTAGCATGTCTACGGTTCAGTTTTGCTTGACTTTTAAGGTGTTTCAAAGATTCATGATCAGAATGTATAACAAATTCTTTGGGCCATAAATAATGTTTCCAAGTTTCTAAAGTCCAAACAAGAGCATATAATTCTTTATCATAAGTAGAATAGTTCAGACTAGGCCCACTTAATTTTTCAGAAAAGTATGCAACAGGTTTGCCATCTTGTAATAACACACCTCCTAATCCAATTCCACTAGCATCACATTCAAGCTCAAAAGTCTTATTAAAATAAGGAAGTTGGAGTAAAGGGGCATGTGTCAACTTATCTTTCAATACCGTGAAGGCTTCTTCCTGTGCGGTACCCCAAACAAAAGGTACATCCTTCTTTGTAAGCTCGTTGAGAGGTGCAGCAATGGTGCTGAAATCTCTCACAAAACACCTATAGAAACCAGCGAGGCCAAGGAAACTCCTCACTTGTGTGACCATTTTGGGCTGCGGCCAACTCTCAATTGCTTCAATCTTGGCTTTATCAACTTCAATTCCCTGTGGAGTAACAACATAGCCAAGAAAAGACACTCGGTCGGTGCAAAAGGTGGACTTCCCAAGGTTACCAAACAAACGTGCATCACGTAGAGCGATAAAAACAGCACGTAAATGTTCCAAATGTTCGTCCAAAGATTAGCTATAAATCAGTATATCATCAAAATAGACTACCACAAATCGTCCAATGAAAGCACGTAAAACTTTGTTCATTAGTCTCATAAAAGTACTTGGCGCATTAGTTAACCCAAAAGGCATCACTAACCACTCATATAAACCAAACTTAGTTTTAAATGCTGTTTTCCATTCATCTCCCAATTTCATACCAATTTGATGGTATCCACTACGCAAATCAACTTTGGAGAATATTGTAGAGCGACTCAATTCATCAAGCATATCATCTAGCCTAGGAATAGGATGACGATAACGAATAGTAATATTATTAATTCCTCTACAATCAACACACATACGTGACGTACCATCCTTTTTAGGCACTAGTATAGTAGGAACAACACAAGGACTAAGAGATTCGCGTATATAACCTTTGTCGAGCAGCTCCTGTACTTGACGCATAATCTCCTTCGTCTCCTCTGGATTGGTATGGTATGGTGCACGGTTGGGTAGCGAAGCACCAGGAATTAAGTCAATTTGATGCTCAATCCCTTGAATAGGTGGTAATCTCGATGGCACGTCTTGTGGAAAGAAGTCAGCGAACTCCTGCAAAATGTTAGTGACAGCATGGGCAAAGAGGAAGGCACATCCTCGAATGAAAATAATGCCTCTTTGCACACAAAAGCATAGCAAACAGATTTGCTAAAATCTAGCTCATCAATATCAGATTTGGTGGCAAGTAAACATGCACTTTTCAATTTAATTTTAGAAGCAACAGTAGATGGTTTATTATTAGGCTTCATTTGTTGCTCAAATTCTTTTGATACAATCTGATTTTCACTCTTATTTGTCTCCTGTTTGGCTTTATTAGCTCTATTAATATCATCTTTCAAAATGGAATCAGGAGTCATAGGAAGCAAAGTAATATTTTTATCCTTATGAATAAGAGTATACTGATTGTTTCTACCATGGTGTACAGAAATTTTATCAAATTGCCATGGTGTACCAAGTAATAAGGAACATTCTTGCATAGGTAGCACATCACAATCAACATAATCAGCATATGTAGAGATACTAAAATGCACACGAACAGTACGTGTTACCTTAACCTTGCCGCTGTTGTTGAACCATTGGACGTAGTAAGGATGTGGATGTGGTCTTGTGGTGAGAGATAGCTTCTCCACCATCTTCATGCTAGCCAAGTTGTTGCAACTCCCTCCATCTATGATCACGCGAACAGAACGTTCCTTCACAACTCCCTTTGTATGGAACAAATTATGCCTCTGATTTTTGCTCAGCTTGTGTAACCTGCACACTCAAAACACGTTGAGCAACTAAACATTCATACCTGTCAGCATCTTCAGGAGCAATTTATTGCATCTCATGATCAGAATCATCTCCACCGTGTTCGTCACATGTAATAAGAGCCAAAGTCTACTCATCATAGTCACTAGCGGACTCATACCCACCATCCTCAGTAACAATCATCACACGCTTAGATGGGCATTCTCTTGCATAATGACCTCCACCCTTGCAACATCGACAAATAATATCATGTGTTTGCCCTGTTGATGTCATGGATGAAGAAGAGCTCTTTGCAGGCCCAAAAGGTGTGCTCTTGGCAGATAGTGGTGATTGTGCCTGCTTTATTGTATCACGGTTGGAGGTGGCAGCCGACGGAGGTGCCGGTGTAGCAGAACGTGTGGAAGTAGATGATGCACGTGGTGTCCAGGATGAAGGTCGACCTGCAGAAAAGTTAGTCCGCGCCAATGCCTGTCGATCCTGCACTTCACGTTTAGCTTTACAAGCAAGATGGAATAAACGAGTGATATTAGTATACTCCTTATACTCTAGAATGGTCTGAATCTCTCTATTTAATCCACCCATAAAACGTGCAAGCATAGCTTCATTCTCCTCAACAATACCACATCTAATCATGCCAGTTTGTAATTCCTGATAATATTCTTCAACAGAATTTTTTCCCTGTCTTAAGCGCTTTAATTTTTGAAGTAATTCACGTTGATAATATGGTGGAACCCAATGAGTACGCATAGCAGTTTTCAAAGCAGCCCAAGTAGCTGGAATAGGATATAATCTACAATGCTCAGACCACCAAACACATGCAAAACTAGTGAATGCACAAACAGCAGCAGGAACACGTCTCTCCTTAGGATATTGTAAACATGTAAATCGTTGTTCAGTTTCTAACTCCCAAGTAAGATATATATCAGGAACATATCTACCCTCAAATGGTGGAATATTCAATTTTAGTTTAGGGAGATGGTCATGATCTCGTACCTGAGGGTGAGCCCTACCATTGCCATTATTTGCATGTGGACGACCTGGTGGTTGTTGTGCTGGTGGTGGCACGTAGTTCTGATTTTGATCAACCTCATCCTCGTAATCTCCCACATAATCATCCTACTCCACATCAGCAGCAGGAGCCACAGAAGTATCAATAGTAGCACCAGCAGTTTGGCCAGGCTGAAGAGGGACACGGCTCGCTCGGCGGAGGGCTGTTTCCCAGACGTGGAGGTAGTCGATGTTGTTGCTGTTGTTGGAGAGGTGCGGCAGGAGCAGACGGTGGTGGTGGTGGAAAACGCGAAAGCAATTCAGCAAACTTGTTATCAAGCTTTGTTTCGAACGTCTTCTCCATGCCATCTATCTTCTCCATGGCCTCTTCAAATCTGTTTAGCACATCTTGCACCTGTCCACTCATCATTTGCTGAAACTTATCATGAAGCTCCTTGTTCGTCAAGTTCTCCCAGTCAGTCTCGTCGGCTTGTGATCCTGGCATGGTTAGTAGCAATAGAAACACACAAGAATATGATCCTATAGACTACTAACAAGTGGTGGTGGTGGCGGGTGTCACAAATCCGTCAAGCAAATATCAAAATCTTACCAGTTCTTACCCAGCAGGAGGCGGTGATCGGCAACCGTTATAGTCAAAACTCTGAAAAGCTTGGATAGAGCAATTGCCAGGGAGAGTCAAACACACGACGTAGATGTATGTGGAGCTGGGAAGGCTTATAGTATGGTAGCAAAAAGGGTAAGCAATAATCAATTCAGAGATGCAAAGTTGAATAAACGCTCAACGACGGTACTGTGCTGGTCCTAGGCTAGACCGTGCTAGAGACGCAAGCCTAGAACACTAACAAAATCACGGCGCTGCACGGAAACAAGGGAAAAGCACACTCTGGAAAAAAAAATCGCTCTGTTTTTTTTGCGCTCTTTTTTTTGTGAAAAATCACTATAATGGCGAGTGTCTCAAAGCTCTTCCCAGGTCAAACTGACAGGATGGGTATGAAATTTTTTTGACAATCTTTTTTCGGAAATCAGGGCAGCGACGACGGAAAAGTGCGACAAAAAATCACTATGATGGCGAGTGTCTCAAAAGACTCAGAACAGCCTAAAAATAGGATGGGGAAAAAATTCGGTCGCCGAAATTTTGGCCTAAAAACTGCACGGGGGTCTCCAGACTCTTTTTTTTCCGAGACCTACGTAGGCAAGGAAACACGAATTGGAATTTAGTTGGATCTCAAAAACAAACCTAATATGAGAAGAACTCGGATTGGTGGTGGATATATGGTGGTGGTATATGGCAGCGGTGGTGGTATATGGATACAGATTGGTGGTGGTATATGGATACGAATTGGTGGTGGTATATGGATACGGATTCAGAGCGGTCGCGGATAAGCAATGGTAGTAGATGGCAAGGCGATGATGATGGTGCGGCGGCGGCGTGACAACTTATGACCAGAACTCGAAACTCTAAAAGACTAGACGCTAAGACCAGCAACTTGACACGACGATGCAACCGCAAATTCAACAAAGCAACAACCCTAAAAAGATTATGCAAAGGCTCAGATTGGTTCCGATTTGATGAACTAACCCTAAATTTTTTTGTGGCTTTTTTTGTGGACTGTAGGTATGAAGAACAGACTCGATCTAATCTACGAAAAACTGTAAAATCTCACCGAGAAACCTGGAAATCTGACACCACTTGGTAGAGGCAAAGGTGTCCTGATGTTTCGATCAGGTGGTGGCTATCATTTCTGTGGGAGTCGACCTTGATGATCCGACTACGAACGTGCGAGATGTCACGCCTTAGCAATCGCTAAACCAACTTCCGAGGGGTTATTGACCACGCCGAAGCACGATCAACCTGACCCCGATGGTCTGTTTCCTGCAAGCAAACGAAGAACAAGCAAGAAACTGAAATTGCAATCTGGATATTGCGAATATAAGATGAAAGTTTTATTGATCAAGGTGGGGTTCTGTGACATCTTGGTCTGGTTGTTGGACACAAATGAAGTACGAGAAGTTGCAGCTATGGCGAACTTTTAATCTAAACAAAACCCAAAGTCTAAACGACGCCCTAAGGGTTGTATATAGGGGGGAATTTCGTGGCCCTTGTGGGTGGGGTCCGAAACCAACCCTAACTCTTGTTTCCCCACACATACGGACTCTAAAAGTAGCCTATACTTAAGTATTTCGAAATTACATGGGCCTGGCCCAGTAATAAGGTGACGCAACACCTAGAATAGCCTATGTATGAATATTATGAAGTGGCATCTTGTATAGTTCGTCCAAGGCTTCATGCACTCATTATGGTGGCTTCAATGTTCTGAAATCATCACTTGTAACTCCGTTCTTGATCCCCTTGCGCATGCCATCAACTCCATGTGTGTTCATGCTCCAATGTTCATCCTTCTCCAAGCTAGGCCCTTCATTTGTAAGCAAAACAAATGTATCCAGTTTAGGCAGCATCATATTCTCATGAACATTAGAATCATTACCAAGAAACGAAAGTACCTGGTAATTTAATTGACGTGCGCGAGCTCTAGTAATTGGTCCAGTATATGTAACAGTAGGGGCTGTGGGTGTAACAATGGTATTGATGTCCTGATCATACATATTTGGAGATGTTGATGCATTTCATACTTTGCATGATTCCCATGATAGTGTACACCATATGCATTCCATGAATAACAATGATCTAGATATTTCTCATGATGCATTACATCCTTTGAGTCTCCATTATGATATACATCATAACAAACCTCTCATGATGGATGACATGTTTCTATATCGCGCATCTCATTTATTTGAGCATTGGCTATTTTGTGCTAACAAACACACGCACGTGCACATCATGATGGATGATGTGTACATCTACCACGCACACACAATTTTCCCTTTGTCTTTGCTTTGTGTAGGTACTCACGTATACTCGTCAACCTCTCAATCACAAGAGTTGACGAAACGTGCCCTTGAGAGCAATGATGACATGGGATCCCGTGGACTATCATTCCCACCATTCCTTTTGCGCAAAGACAACGCGCATCTCTTTTACTTGTCTCTCACATGGCTATGGGATACTTACCATTTGTCACCTTATGCACATTTTACCGTGTTCACTTTGCATGCTATGCTTGCTCCTATGCCTTTACCATGCCATTGTGACCCTTGCTTGCATCTACCCATGATTCACCATTATGCTACTTCTATATGTATTTGCATGCTTGGTGGAGATCCTTGTTGCTATTGCCATGTTTATCATGTGCCCCATGCTATTGATGCTATTTTGCTCATATCTTGCCTTTATGCTTGTGAAATGTTATGTGCATTTTGTATGCCCACTATTTGCACACATGACATGATTTCCATGATTACCTCTAGTATGTTGCATCTTTGCACTACTAGCTTGCTTGACTTGATTGCTATGATTGCTTCCTTGGTTGCATCACCTATGTTCCACTCTTACTCGCTTTCTTGGGTTGATGACATATATGCTCATGCCTCTCACATGATATATCTTGTTCATTGTCGCTTGCCTCCAATAGTTGCCTCTATGCTTAATGATCATGGAGCCTTGGACATATTACTTGTGATGCATGCTTGCTTGTTTAAGCCTATTGTCTTTGGTTTTAGTTGCATCATATGCTTTCATACCATACCACATCTTGTCCTTTCTTATGATAAGAATAATGAAAACACTTGTTGGGTATCTCGCCCCTCGAATGATAGGTCTTGCACTAACCTCATTTGTTTTTCCGAGTGTTTGTCATGTTCTTTCATTTTGGAGGATTCACAAGGCGGTGCCGTTATGCGACATATTGGTTATGTGAAGGCATACATAATGTACAACTCCAACATCCTTGGAAACTTTCTTCGGTCCGTCTACGACAACCGTTTCCATGGTGATGAGGATCACGATCCGAGGTCGGATCTTTCCCAAGGGAGGAGAGATGATACGGAGCATCCCACGTTCATCCCCATGTACACTCCGACTACTCTCCAAACCCCAAGTGGACATATGACGAGACCTCGAACATACGCCATTGGACACAAGGTGAACTCGCTCCTCTCCAAACCATCACTTTCTACATGTGAGATATGGCTACTACCTCCAACGTGTGTTCTATGCATGATCAGGTACTGGGAGGAAAGCCACGAAGTCACCACATCCAACAGAACAGCTAGCGAGGATGCCAAGTACAAGGACCAAGAGAAGAAGCTGCGCGAAGCTACAGTCACCGGACGACCGGCCCAGCTTGGACGTCCGACCCCTGAGGACCCGAGCCGAATCTACGGACGACCGGAGCCAGCGGACGTTCGATGACTCCCAGCGCCCGGACGACCGCGAGACACCGGATGTCCGCCACTTTCCACCGCTTGGACGACCGACGCCGACCGGACGTCCGACACCGCCTGTCCAGAGCCAAAACGCCGGACGTCCGACATGAACCGGACGAGCGGACCCTCGGGAGCCACCGGACGTCCGGTACCTATCGGACATCCGACGCCTTTGCGCCCGCCCGTGTGTTGGGCCGAAGCCACTTACCCTTTCATTCGCCTAGACTATATATACTCCTCCACCTCCTCCTAGTTAGGGTTAGCGTTGTGATAGCTCATTTGAGAGATAGAGCTACGCTCATCCATATCGGATCTACACCTTGAGAGAGACCGCAGCCCCTCTTCGGAGAAGATCCACCTTTGGATTCAAGACCCCTTTCTAAGGGAAGATCCCCTTGTGGATTCATGACCTCCTCACGGAGAAGAACCGGCTACCTCTTGTATCGTCCGTTGTTGACTTTGAATCTTGTATCTCCCTTTGTGTTCATGGATCTAGCGCATGTGTGATCATTCTTGTTGGTTTGAGTGTTCTCTTGTGTTCCCCTCGTGATTTTCCCCTCGTTTCCCTCCTCGTGTTCTTCGTGTTCATCGCGGGATTCGCTCCTTTCGTGAAAGATCGGGCTATAGGTTTCCTACCCTACATCAACGCATAATCTCCTTCGTCTCCTCTGGATTGGTACAGCATGGTGCACAGTTGGGTAATGATGCACCAAGAATTAAGTCAATTTAATGGTCAATCCCTCGAATAAGTGGTAATCCCGGTTGATAGAGGCAAAGGTGTCCCGATGTTTCGATGAGATGGTGGCTATCGTTTTCTGTGGGAGTCGACCTTGACGATCCGACTACGAATGTGCGAGATGTCACGCCTTAGCAATCGCTAAACCAACTTCCGAGGGTTATTGACTACGTCGGAGCACGATCAACCTGACCACGAGGGTCTGTTTCCTGCAAACAAACGAAGAACAAGCAAGAATCTGAGTTTGCAATCTGGATATTGCGAATATAATATGAAAGCTTTATTGATCAAGGTGGGGTTCTGTGATGTCTTGGTCTGGTCGTTGGACACAAACGAAGGACGCGAAGTTGCAGCTATGGTGAACTTTTAGTCTAAACAAAACCCAATGTCTAAACGATGACCTAAGGGCTATATATATGGAGGAGAGAGGGGGAATTTCGTGGCCCTTGGTGGAGGGGTCCGAAACCAACCCTAACTCTTGTTTCCCCACAAATACGGACTCTAAAAACAACCTATACTTAAGTACTTCGAAAATACATGGGCCTGGCCCAATAATAAGGTGACGCAGCACATAGAATAGCCTCTGGACGAAATTTATGAAGTGTCATCTTGTATATCTTGTCCCATGCTTCATGCACTCATTATGGTGGCTTCAGAGTCCTGGAATCATCACTTGTAACTCCGTTCTTGTTCCCCTTGCGTATGCTATCATCTCCAAGCTTGAACTTGCTCCAAGGTTCATCTTTCTTGTCGAGGCTAGGCACTTGATTTTTAAGCAAAACAAATGTATCCAATTTAGGCAGCATCATATTCTCATGAACATTAGAATCGTTACCAAGAAACGAAAGTACCTGATAATTCAATTGGCGTGCGCGAGCTCAAGTAATTGGTCCAATATGTATAGCAGCAGGGGCTGTGGGTGTAACAATGGTATTGATGTCCTCATCATCCTCCCCTTCTTGAAATGAAGTCGTGCTCGACGAAAGTTCATCGTCCTCACCCAAATAAGGCTTCAAATCTGCAATGTTAAAAGTGGGACTAACCCCAAAATCTGCAAGCAGCTCAAGTTTATATGCATTATCATTTATTTTCTCAAACACCTTAAAAGGACCATCAGCACATGGCATTAGCTTTGATTTGTGCTAATTAGGAAATCTATCCTTGCGCAAATGTAACCAAACAAGATCTCCAGGTGCAAACACAACATGCTTTCTACCCTTATCTCCAGCAAGTTTATATTTAGCATTCATATGCTCAATGTTTTCCTTAGTTAACTCATGCATTTTTAAAATCAATTCAGCACGTTCTTTAGCATCAAAATTAACCTTCTCCGAAGATGGAAGAGGCAATAAATCAATAGGTGCACGAGGTAGGAAACCATACACAATTTCAAAAGGGCACATCTTAGTAGTAGAATGCAATGAACGATTATAAGCAAATTCAATATGAGGCAAGCATTCTTACCACATATTCTTGTTATCCTTCAAAACAGCCCTAAGCATAGTAGACAATGTTCTATTGACTACTTCAGTTTGTCCATTAGTATGGGGGTGACAAGTAGTACTAAAAAGCAGTTTAGTCCCCAACTTAGCCGATAAACATCTCCAAAAGTGGCTAAGAAATTTAGTATCACGATCTGAAACAATAGTATTTGGCACACCATGCAAGCGAATAATTTCACGAAAGAACAAATCAGCAACATTAACAGCATCATCGGTTTTATGACATGGTATAAAGTGTGCCATTTTTGAGAACCTATCCACGACAACAAATATGCTATCCCTCCCCTTCTTTGTTCGAGGTAAACCTGAAACAAAGTCCATAGATATATTCTCCCAAGGAACTCTAAGTACAGGCAAAGGCATATATAAACCATGAGGATTGAGTCGTGACTTAGCTTTTTGACATGTAGTGCAGTGAGCAACAAAACGCTCAACATCCCATCTCATCATTGGCCAGAAGAAATGTGTAGCAAGTATATCCTCCGTCTTCTTGACGCCAAAGTGTCCCATCAATCCTCCTCCATGCGCCTCTTGCAATAACAAAAGACGAACAGAGCTAGCTGGAATGCATAGCTTGTTAGCATGAAACACAAATCCATCATTAAGAACGAACTTGTTCCAAGTTCTCCCTTCCTTACAATTCTGCAATACATCTTTAAATTCAGCATCATGCACATATTTATCTTTCATGGTCTCCAAACCAAATATTTTAAAGTCAAGTTGTGAAAGCATAGTATAACGACGAGACAATGCATCAGCACTAACATTTTCTTTACCCTTCTTGTGTTTAATAACATAAGGGAAAGTCTCAATGAATTCAACCCATTTAGCATGTCTACGCTTCAGTTTTGCTTGACTTTTAATGTGTTTCAAAGATTCATGATCAGAATGTATAACAAATTCCTTGGGCCATAAATAATGTTGCCATGTTTCTAAGGTCCTAATAAGAGCATATAATTCTTTATCATAAGTAGAATAGTTCAGACTAGGCCCACTCAATTTTTCAGAAAAGTATGCAACAGGTTTGCCATCTTGTAATAACATACCTCCTAATCCAATTCCACCAGCATCAGATTCAAGCTCAAAAGTCTTATTGAAATTAGGAAGTTGGAGTAAAGGAGCATGTGTCACCTTATCTTTCAATACCGTGAAGGCTTCTTCCTGTGCGGTACCCCAAACAAAAGGCACATCCTTCTTTGTAAGCTCGTTGAGAGGTGCAGCAATGGTGCTGAAATCTCTCACAAAACGCCTATAGAAACCAGCGAGCCCAAGGAAACTCCTCACTTGTGTGACCATTTTGGGCTGCGGCCAACTCTCAATAGCTTCAATCTTGCCTTTATCAACTTCAATTCCCTGTGGAGTAACAACATAGCCAAGAAAAGATACTCGGTCAGTGCACAAGGTGCACTTTCCAAGGTTACCAAAAAAACGTGCATCACGTAGAGCAATAAAAACAACACGTAAATGTTCCAAATGTTCCTCCAAAGATTTGCTATAAATCAGTATATCATCAAAATAGACTACCACAAATCGTCCAATGAAAGCACGTAAAACTTCGTTCATTAGTCTCATGAAAGAACTAGGTGCATTAGTTAACCCAAAAGGCATGACTAACCACTCGTATAAACCAAACTAAGTTTTAAATGACGTTTTCCATTCATCTCCCAATTTCGTACGAATTTGATGGTATCCACTATGCAAATCAACTTTGGAGAATATTGTAGAGCCACTCAATTCATTAAGCATGTCGTCTAGCCTAGGAATAGGATGACGATAACGAATAGTAATATTATTAATGCCTCTACAATCAACACACATTTGCGATGTACCATCCTTTTTCGGCACTAAAATGATAGGAACAGCACAAGGACTAAGGGATTCACGTATATAACCTTTGTCAAGCAGCTCCTGTACTTGACGCATAATCTCCTTCGTCTCCTCTGGATTGGTACGGTATGGCGCATAGTTGGGTAATGATGCACCGGGAATTAAGTCAATTTGATGCTCAATCCCTCGAATAGGTGGTAATCCGGGTGGCACGTCTTGTGGAAAGACATTAGCGAACTCCTGCAAAATGTTAGTGACAGCAGGAGGCAAAGAGGAAGGCACGTCCTCAAATGAAAATAATGCCTCTTTGCACACAAAAGCATAGCAAATAGATGTGCTAAAATCTAGAGCATCAATATCAGATTTGGTGGCAAGTAAACATGCACTTTTCAATTTAATTTCAGAAGCAACACTAGATGGTTTATTATTAGGCTTCATTTGTTGCTCAAATTCTTTTGCCACAATCTGATTTTCACTCTTATTGTTCTCCTGTTTTGCTTTATTAGCTCTATTAATATCATCTTTCAAAATAGAATCAGGAGTCATAGGAAGCAAAGTAATATTTTTATCCTTATGAACAAGAGTATACTGATTGTTTCTACCATAGTGTACAGAATTTTTATCAAATTGCCATGGTCTACCAAGTAATAAGGAACATGCTGGCATAGGTACCACATCACAATCAACATAATCAGCATATGTAGCGATACTAAAATGCACACGAACAATACGTGTTACCTTAACCTTGCCGCTGTTGTTGAACCATTGGATGTAGTAAGGATGTGGATGTGGTCTTGTGGTGAGAGATAGCTTCTCCACCATCTCCATGCTAGCCAAGTTGTTGCAGCTCCCTCCATCTATGATGACGCGAACAGAACGTTCCTTCACAACTCCCTTTGTATGGAACAAATTATGCCTCTGATTTTGCTCGGCTTGTGTGACCTACACACTCAAAACACGTTGAGCAACTAAACATTCATACCTGTCAGCTTCTTCAGCAGCCATGTATTGCGTCTCATGATCAGAATCCTCTCCACCGTGTTCTTCACGTGTTATAAGAGCCAAAGTCTCGTCATCATAGTCACTACCAGACTCATACCCACCATCCTAAGTAGCAATCATCACACGCTGAGATTGTCATTCTCTCGCAAAATGTCCTCTTCCCTTACAACGACGACAAATAATATCACTTGTGTGCCCTGTTGATGCCATGGAAGAAGAAGAGCTCTGCACAGGTCCAGCAGGTGTGCTCTTGGCAGATAGTGGTGGTTGTGCTTGCTTTCTTGTATCACGGCTGGAGGTGGCACTTGATGGAGGTGCTAGTGGAGTGGAAGTAGAGGATGCACGTGGTGTCCATGATGAAGATCGACCTGCAGAAAGTTAGTACGCGCCAATGCGTGTCGATCCTGCACTTCACGTTCAGCTTTACAAGCAAGATGAAATAAACGAGCGATATTATTATACTCCTTATACTCTAGGATGGTCTGAATCTCTCTATTTAATCCACCCATAAAACGTGCAAGCATAGCTTCATTCTCCTCAACAATACCACATCTAATCATGCCAGTTTGTAATTCCTGATGATATTCTTATACATAATTTTTCCTTGTCTTAAATGCTGCAATTTTTTTGAAGTAATTCACGTTGATAATATGGTGGTACCCAACGAGTATGCATAGCAGTTTTGAAAGCAGCCCAAGTAGCTGGAATAGGATATAATCTACAATGCTCAGACCACCAAACACATGCAAAACTAGTGAATGCACAAACAGCAGCAGGAACACGTCTCTTCTTAGGATATTGTAAACATGTAAATCGTTGTTCAGTTTCTAACTAACAAGTAAGATATATATCAGGAACATATCTACCCTCAAATGGTGGAATATTCAATTTTAGTTTAGGGATATGGTCATGTACCTCAGGTGGTGGTGCAGCCCTACCGTTGCGATGATATGCATGAGGACGACCTGGTGGTGGTGGTGCTGGTGGTTGCACGTAGTTCTGATTTTGATCAACCTCATCCTCGTAATGGTCCTCCACCTCTGCAGTAGCAGCAGGAGCGACAGAAGCACCAACAGTAGGTATAGCAGCACCAGAAGTTTGACCAGGCTCAATGGGAACGCGTTGTGCTCGTCCCACTTGATTTGGAAGACGATGTTGTTGTTGTAGAGGTGCGACAGGCGCAGCGGGCGGTGGAAGACGCGCGAGCAATTCATTAAACTTGTTATCAAGCTTTGTTTCGAACGCCTTATCAATGCCATCTATCTTCTCCATGGCCTCTTGAAATCTGTTTAGCACATCTTCCACCTGTCCACTCATCATTTGCTGAAACTTATCATGTAACTCTTTGTTCGGCATGTTCTCCTAGTCAGTCTCGTCGGCTTGTGATCCTATGATGGTTAGCAGCAATAGAAACACACAAGAATATGATCCTACAGACTGCGAACAAGAGGTGGTGGTGGATGTCACAAATCCGTCAAGCAAATCTCAAATTCTTACCAGTTCTTACCCAGCAGCAGGCGGTGATCGGCAACCGTCGTAGTCAAAACTCTCAATGCTTGGATAGAGCGATTACCAGGGAGAGTCAAATGCACGAGTAGATGTATGTGGAGCTGGAAAGGCTTATAATATGGTAGCAAAAAGGGTCAGCAATAATCAATTCAGAGATGCAAAGTTGAATAAACGCTCAACGACGGTACTGTGTTGGTCCTAGGCTAGACCGTGATAGAGACGCGAGCTTAGAACACTAACAAAATCATGGCGCTGCACGTAAACAAGGGAGGAGCATGCTCTGATTTTTTTTCTTTTTTTCACTTTTTTGCACTTTTTTCTCTCTTTTTTTTGCTCCACAACAATTTTTTTCGAAAAAGTCTATAAATGGTCTAAAAACTGCCTAGCCAGAATTTTCCAGACTTAGTTTTTTTTGAGTTTGGAACTATTTTTCTTCTGCGGGTAGCACAGAATCTCAGGAGTCCTATTCTTTCACGACCCGGAGTATTGCGTGATCTGGAACTCGAAAACAAAGCAACAAATACTGGACTCGGACTAGGACTGGTGGCGGAGATGAATCTGGTGGAAACTCAGACTGGTGGCGGATATATGTAGGACGGTAGAACTCAGACTGGTGGCAAATCGGTGATGGAGGTGGACTCGGATTATCGTGATGGCGGTGGATATGTGGTATATGGCAGCGGTGATGACGATGGTGGTATATGGCAGCGGTGATGACGATGATGGTATATGGCAGCGGTGATGATGATGATGATGCGGCGGCGGCGTGACTACTTGTGAACAGAACTCGAAACTCTAAAGGACCAGACACTAAGACCAGCAACCAGACACGATGATGCAACTTCAAATTCAACACAACAAATACAGAAAAGATTATGCACAGGCTTAGATTGGTCCGGATAGGATGAACTAACCCTAATTTTTTTGGCTTTTCCGTGGATTATAGGTATGAAGAACAGACTCGATCTAAACTACGAAAAACTGTAAAATCTCACTAAGCAACCTGGAAATCTAATACCAGTTGATAGAGGCAAAGGTGTCCCGATGTTTCGATGAGATAGATATCATTTTCTGTGGGAGGCGACTTTGACGATCTGACTACGAACGTGTGAAGACGTCGCACCTTAGCAATCGCTAAACCAACTTCCGAGGGTTATTGACCACGCCGGAGCATGATCAACCTGACCACGAGGGTCTATTTCCTGCGAGCAAACAAAGAACAAGCAAGAAACTGATATTGCAATCTGGATATTGCGAATAAAAGAGGAAATCTTTATTAATGAAGGTGGGGTTCTGTGACGTCTTGGTCTGGTCGTTGGACAAAAATGAAGGACGCGAAGTTGCAGCCATGGCAAACTTTTAGTCTAAACAAAACCCAAAGTCTAAACGACGCCCTAAGGGCTGTATATATGGAGGAAGAGGGGGGGGGGGATTTCGTGGCCCTTGGAGGAGGGGTCCAAAACCAACCCTAACTCTTGTTTCCCCACACATACGGACTCTAAAAACAGCCTATACTTAAGTATTTCGAAAATACATGGGCCTGGCCCAATAATAAGGTGATGCAGCACCTAGAATAGCCTCTGGACGAAATTTATGAAGTGGCATCTTGTATATTTCGTCCCATCCTTCATGCACTCATTATGGTGGCTTCAGAGTCCTGGAATCATCACTTGTAACTCCGTTCTTGTTCCCCTTGCGCATGCCATCATATCCATGATTGAACTTGCTCCAAGGTTCATCTTTCTTGTCCAAGCTAGGCCCTTCAATTGTAAGAAAAACAAATGTATCCAACTTAGGTAGGATCATATTCACATGAACATTAGAATCGTTACCAAGAAACGAAAGTACCTGATAATCCAATTGGCGTGCGCGAGCTCTAGTAATTGGTCCAGTATGTATAGCAGCAGGGGCTGTGGGTGTAACAATGGTATTGATGTCCTCATCACACCTTAGGAGACTCGAATCACTACTCAAGCAACCACATATGCCATGGGGAACAAAATTTGTTAGGTTGCAGAAGTCGGTGGTGGTGTAGCCGATGATGTGGTGGAAACCCTTGGCAAAGATTCAAAAATTGTCCAAATTTGATGGAGTCAAATGATGTTGGTGGTATTTTTGTGGGCAGGGGGATGTCAAGAGCTTCAAAACGAGCTAAAGAACGTCAAAATAGGAGTTCGGATGAATTAGTTATGGCCGAAACTAAAATCAGACGAAGTTAATATCTACAGGTTACGGACGTCCGTCAAAGGACGGATGTCCGGTCGTCGGACGTCCGGCCGGGCTCGGAAATCCATAAATTTGGCTCGGGTTTGGGGTTCTGGTCGTCCGGAAAGTTGCGGACGTCCGGCCGTTGCTGGGGCTCCGGACGTACGTAAAACGTCGGTCGTCCAGTGGGTCGGGGTCAGCGCGAAATTTCAGATCCGGGATGTGATTTTGGGGGGAATTTGGGGATTTGGGGGTCAAAATTGATGAGATTTCGTCGATGAAAGATGGGCAAATTTGGGGAGATACTAGGTCCACTTGAAACCAAGAAAATTCATGGATCAAAATCGACAAAACTTCCTCAAACCAACAAATCACAAAAAAAAATTGGGGCTATTTTGGTGGGGATTTTCGAAATTGGGGAAGAACACAACAAAATCAAGCTAGAAAACGAAGAAGGGAGGCTCCGAAATCATGATCATCCTAGCTCTAGATACCAAGATGATGTAGGGTGGAACCCTAGATGGCCTATCTTTGACGAAAGGAGCGGATCCCGCAAAGAACACGAAGAACACGAGGGGAAACAGGAGGGGAAATCACAAGGGGAACACAAGACAAACACTCAAACCAACAAGTATGATCACACATGTGCTAGATCCATGAACATAAAAGGAGATACAAGATCCACGATCAATAAGGGACAATACACGGTAAGCGGTTCTTCTACAAAGGAGGTCTTGATGGGTGTCTTCTCCGTGAGGAGGTCTTGAATCCAAAGGGATCTTCTCTGAAGAGGGGCTGCGGTCTCTCTCTTGGAGTAGATCCGTAATGGATGAGCAAAACTCTATCTCTTATGAGCTATTACTTTGCTAACCCTCAAATGGAGGAGGTGGATGAGTATATATAGTCCAGGGCCACGAAGAGGTAAGTGAGGCGCGAAGGGGTACATGGGCCTCGGACCCGTTATAGTGTGCGCAGACAGGCGTCGGACGTCCGACAAGTACCGGACTTCCGGTGGCTCGCGAGGATCCAGTCATCCGGTACTTGTCGGATGTCAGGCGTTTTAGCTCGGATAGCCATCGTTGTATTTCTGGAGGATGTCGGTCGTCCGGTGGCTGATGGTCGTCGGACGTCCGGCCTTGGTCGGTCGTCTGGGCGCCATAGGTTGCCTCGGCTGGAGTCGATCTAGCTGGTGGAGTCTCCACGCGTCGGACGTTCGGAGATCCTCGGTCATCCGGAGTTCGTCGGACGTCCGATGGTTGTTGCTTCCTGGCAGCTCCTTCTCTTGCTCCTCGCTCTTGGTGTACTCGCCGTCTTGTCCATGGTCTCCCTCTTGGTTCTTGGTCATGCACAACACATATGTTTGAGGTAGTAGCCATGCCTCACATGTGGAAAGTGACGATCCGGAGAGGAGCGAGTTCACCTTGCATCCAATGGCGTATAGTCGAGGTCTCATCGTATGTATCCTTGGGTCATGGGGAGTGGTCGAAGTGGACATGGGGATGATCATAGGATGCTCCGCATCATAGGGTCCCCTCAGCAACTTCGGAACTATAGAAGACTAGGGCAGCTGAAGCCGAAGCCAAGAAGTGCAAGCACAAGAATGCCTCTGATGGTGCTCCATCAACAAAGAAGCCGAAGACAAAGTCTTTGCGGAAAGAGAGTGTTGCTGCCACAGAGCCACTTGTTGTTGAGCCCATCTCAGTTGCACGTCCTGCCTCCTCCAACCAAGAGCGTCAACTTGTAGTTCATGAGCGTGCTACCACAGAGGTTCGTGAAGACGAAGAAGTACCAGCTTTTGACCCCATCACAGCTGAAGACATTGGTCATGAAGACAATGTAGATGATGATGAAGTCCTTCCTCAAATCGAGAACCAACCGGTATCATCGCCTGTTCTCACGAACAGCGAAATCATCACCATTGGTCTTCCCTTGGCGCCAATTTCTCAGGATGCTTCGTGGGTTGATCGCCCTCAACAAGAGACCCCAAGTAATGAAGACACACCCAGTACTCCACCACCTCAAGTCACCACTCCGGTGCTGATGAGGACATCAATACCATTGTTACACCCACAGCCCCTACTGCTATACATACTGGACCAATTACTAGAGCTCGCACACGCCAATTGAATTATCAGGTACTTTCGTTTCTTGGTAACGATTATAATGTTCATGTGAATATGATGCTACCTAAATTGGATACATTTGTGTTGCTTACAAATGAAGGGCCTAGCTTGGACAAGAAAGATGAACCTTGGAGCAAGTTCAAGCATGGAGATGATGGCATGTGCAAGGGGAACAAGAACGGAGTTACAAGTGATGATTCCAGGACTCTGAAGCCACCATAATGAGTGCATGAAGAATGGGACGAAATATACAAGATGCCACTTCATAAATTTCATCCAGAGACTATTCTAGATGCTGCGTCACCTTATTATTGGGCCAGGCCCATGTATTTTCGAGGTACTTAAGTATAGGCTGTTTTTAGAGTCCGTATGTGTGGGAAACAATAGTTAGTGTTGGTTTCGGACCCCTCCACCAAGGGCCACGAAATTCCCCCTCTCTCCTCCATATATACAGCCCTTAGGGCATTGTTTAGGCTTTGCGTTTTGTTTAGATTAAAAGTTCGCCATAGCTGCAACTTCGCGTACTTCATTTGTGTCCAACGACCAGACCAAGACGTCACAGAACCCCACCTTGATCAAACTGAGATTGCAATCTGGATATTGCGAATATAAGATGAAAGCTTTATTGATCAAGGTGGGGTTCTATGACGTCTTGGTCTGGTCGTTGGACACAAATGAAGTACGCGAAGTTGCAGCTATGGCGAACTTTTAATCTAAACAAAACCCAAAGACTAAACGATGCCCTAAGGTCTGTATATATGGAGGAGAGAGGAGGAATTTCGTGGCCCTTGGTGGAGGGGTCCGAAACCAACCCTAACTCTTGTTTCCCCACACATACGGACTCTAAAAACAGCCTATACTTAAGTATTTCGAAAATACATGGGCCTGGCCCAATAATAAGGTGACGCAGCACCTAGAATAGCCTCTGGACGAAATTTATGAAGTGGCATCTTGTATATTTCATCCCATGCTTCATGCACTCATTATGGTGGCTTCAGAGTCCTGGAATCATCACTTGTAACTCCGTTCTTGTTCCCCTTGCGCATGCTATCATCTCCATGCTTGAACTTGGTCCAAGGTTCATCTTTCTTGTCCAAGCTAGGCCCTTCATTGGTAAGCAAAACAAATGTATCCAACTTAGGCAACATCATATTCACATGAACATTAGAATCGTTACCAAGAAACGAAAGTACCTGATAATTCAATTGGCGTGCGCGAGCTCTAGTAATTGGTCCAGTATGTACAGCAGCAGGGGCTGTGGGTGTAACGATGGTATTGATGTCCTCATCATCCTCCCCTTCTTGAAATGAAGTCGTCCTCGATGAAAGTTCATCGTCCTCACCCAAATAAGGCTTCAAATCTGCAATGTTAAAAGTGGGACTAACCCCAAAATCTGCAGGCAGCTCAAGTTTATATGCATTATCATTTATTTTCTCTAACACCTTAAAAGGACCATCAGCACGTGGCATTAGCTTTGATTTGCGCAAGGGGTGCACGAGGTAGGAAACCATACACAATTTCAAAAGGGCACATCTTAGTAGTAGAATGCAATGAACGATTATAAGCAAATTCAATATGGGGCAAGCATTCTTCCCACATTTTCTTGTTATTCTTCAAAACAGCCCTAAGCATAGTAGACAATGTTCTATTGACTACTTCAGTTGGTCCATCAGTTTGGGGGTGACAAGTAGTACGAAAAAAGTAGTTTAGTCCCCAACTTAGCCCATAAACATCTCCAAAAGTGGCTAAGAAATTTAGTATCACGATCTAAAACAATAGTATTTGGCACACCATGCAAGCGAATAATTTCACGAAAGAACAAATCAGCAACACTAACAACATCATCGCTTTTATGACATGGTATAAAGTGTGCCATTTTCGAGAACCTATCCACGGCAACAAATATGCTATCCCTCCCCTTCTTTGTTCGAGGTAAACCTAAAACAAAGTCCATAGATTTATCCTCCCAAGGAATACTAGGTACAGGCAATGATGCGGAGCATCCCAAGGTCATCCCCATGGACCTACCATCGTCTCATCAAGTGCCTACCGGACCCATGACTCGATAACGTGCAAGAGCCCTTGAAACCGAGGTGACATCTCTCCTCTCACAATTCCACTTCGATGCACATTAAGCATGGCTACTACCTCATATGGATACTTTGTGCATACTCAGGTACAATGGAGAAGCTAAGGAACAAGGACAAGAAGAAGAGGAAGATGGACGAGAAGACGGAGAAGAAGAAGGGCTGCTAGAAAAGTCCCAGCCACAGGACGACCGGCCGGGACCGGACGTCCGGCGCCTGAAGCACCAGTCGAGTCCTAGCCAGCGGACGTCTGGTCCAGACCGGACGACCGGTGCCCCGACACTCGAAGCAAACGAGCGGACGTCCGGTCCGGACCGGGCGACCGGCGCACCTGCACCCGAACCAAAGTCAACGGAAGACCGACGTTTCTGGACGTCCGGCACCCCCATCACAATGCAGAACCAGCGGAAGGCCGGAGGACATCGGACGTCCGGTAGCTCCTGAGACACCGGACGACCGGTCCCCAGCGGACGTCCGGTACCTGTCTGCGCACAGTGTTCGGGCCCGAGGCCCATGTACCCCTTCACTTCGCCCCCATTTGCACTTAGACTATAAATAGACCCCCCATTCATCCTAGCTAGGGTTAGCGTTGGTTTAGCTCATTTGAGAGATAGAGCTACGCTCATCCATATTAGATCTCCTCCGTGCTAGAGACTGCGGCCTCTTCGGAGAAGATCCCTTTGGATTCAAGCCCCCTTTCTAAGGGAATATCCACCCGTGGATTCAAGACCTCCTCACGGAGAAGACCAGCTACCCTTGTATCGCCCGTTGTTGACTTTGGATCTCATATCTCCCTTTGTGTTCATGGATCTAGCACATGTGTGATCATACTTGTTGGTTTGAGTGTTCTCTTGTGTTCCCCTCGTGATTTTCCCCTCGTGATTTTCCCTCCTCGTGTTCTTCGCGTTCTTCGCGGGATCCGCTCCTTTCGTGAAAGATCGGGCCACTAGGGTTCTACCCTACATCATCTTGGTATCTAGAGCAAGGTTGACCATGATTTCGGAGCCCCCCTCTTCGTTTTCTAGCTTGATTTTGTTGTTTTTTGTCCTAATCCGAAAATCCCCACAAAAATAGCCCCAAAATTTTTTCTTGTGTTTTGTGAGTTTTGATGATGTTTTGTTGGTTTTGATCCGTGAATTTGTTGTGTTGCAAGTGGATCTCGCCTTCCCCCACCATTTCCACCTCGAAATCCCTCCCAAAATCCCCGAAACCACCTCCCGAATCTGAAATTTCGCATTGACCCCGACCACCGGACGACCGTAACTTCACCGGACGTCCGGCGACCCAGGTAGCACCGGAAGTCCGACCTTACCGGACGACCGGTGACCGGACATCCATCCACTTCCGGATGACCGCTACTTCCACCACATCATCCGCTACACCACCTCCAACTTCCGCAAACCATTCCAATATCCCAACCCACACCACCACTTAACCGCTACCTACTCCGACGATTTTTCTCGCCTTTGGTTTTGAGAATTTGAGTTGCGGTACCGTATCCTTTTGTGTTTCGGCTATCTAGGTACGGTTCGACATCGACATCACCGCCGCTCATCTTCGCCACGGACGCGACATCAACAATGACCACCTCGACTATGACTTGGTATTCGTGCCTCCACTTTGACACCATATCGGAAGCAAGAACGGTAACCTCATCTTGGTATTGGAAATATCACTCTTGCCCTTACATTGATAGCCATCATCGCCTTACTCCTTTGCGTTGCTTACCCATCGAGACTAGCCATTGAGTATTACCGGCAACGAGACTTGTGCACTTTAGTGATCATACTTCCCATAGCATACATACATACATCATTGTTGCCTGTATTGGTATAATCTCTTGTGTCACAAATTTGTCATCGCATACTCACTTGCTATCTTGGTTCGTCAAGCATTGCATGAGAAAAGAGCTCAAACATCAAAGAGCCAACCAAGCTTTTAAGCAAAGAGCTTTTAAGCAAGAACCATATCATCATACAACATTAAGATTGTCATACTCGATCATCTTGGATCATATCATAGCAACACCTTGCATAAAACATATTTGGGATAGAAGTCGTTGCATTTTTGCTAAGTAGGTTGTGCACAAGTTCTTGTATCCTCCTATCGTGCAATCGTGCTAGCGTCTCTCTAGTGTTGTGCAACAAGAGCATTTTTGTGGATACCTCATTTTGGCTCATCCTTGGTTGCACAACCCCACTTATCTTTTTGGGCGTGTGTTTCCATGTACCGTATATACTTGGTCTACTTGTTACATTGCATCTTGCGAATCTTCTCCAACATTATTGAATCTTGCTTACATTCACATTAAAAATTGTGCCACCATCCTAACCAAGCTCCACCATAAGCTTTTACTTGTGTAGGTGTGAGAAACCGACAAGAATTCGTACCAATTGGGCTATTTCCTTGTCCTACATTGGAGTGATCATCGATTCACTTTCAACTTCTGTCAAGGTACATTTGGTATTTGTTCTTCTCTTTCTACGACTCACACTTGTCTTGGAATGATGGATAGGCCAAGTACTTCTACCAACCCACTCTTCATGGAGCAAGACGACGACATGAACTCCTTCGTCACCAAGAGTCACCTCTTTGGTGCACAACGTGCTTCGCATCAAGAGCAACAAGCTATGAGTGAACGCATCGACAACCTTGCCGCCGACTTGCGACTTTCCGAGCAACGTACAAGGGACTACTTCGACCACAAGCTCGAAGATCACACGCAAGAGAATGATTCAAGGATGGACGACATTCATGCTTTGTTGCTCAATCGCTCTTCTTCCACTTCAAGAAGGAGCCGTTCAAGTCGTCATTCCGACTTTACCCTCTCCGGCTCAAGTACACCGACATCGAACATTCTTCGTCGAGCCGTGCGCACCGACCGTCAAGCAAACCTCGATCCACTACGGGACACCGCCTCTCAAGAGCGCCGATGACGTCAAGTCGAAGAAGCCTTTGCGCTAGGTTGAGAACGACAACAACAACACCAACATGAAGAGGAAGAACGCACGCGTCTACACCAAAATGCACAAAATGCCGAGGCTCAACGTCAAGAACAACAACTCCGTGACGCTCAAGCACTTGAAGCGCAACAAGCTCTACGTGATGTGAGTCGAGCCGTTGCCGACCGAGGCCGACAAACACGTGAACAAGAGGAAGCACTTCGCGAAGAACTTCATGAACGACGATTTCAAGCTCGCCTGCATCGTCTAGTTCCCCCTCGAGCTCGACGTGTTCCTCCACAAGCTCGCCAAGACCATCAAGTTCATCAAGAGCATGAAAACAATGGGAATCCTCCGCGACAAGAGCAACACGAGGTTGACAACCCTCCGCGTCAACAGCACCACGAGTTGGACAATCATCTACAACATGGGCGTCATCATCCCCGACCCCAACACAATGAAGAGCAACGCTACGGCAAGCTCAAGTTCACCATGCCTAAGTTCAACGGAAGCAACGACCCCGAAGAATACCTTTCATGGGCATTGAAAGTTGACAAGATCTTCCGTTTGCACAATTATGAAGAAGAGAAGAAGATCGCGATGGCATCCCTTGAGTTCCATGACTATGTCCTCATTTGGTGGGAACAAGTCATTGAACGCCGGAGGCAAGAGGTGATCCACCCATCACTACTTGGGCACAAATGAAGGATGTCATGAGAGCACGCTTCGTGCCTACCTACTACAACCGCGACCTCTTCAAGAAACTCCAACAACTCAATCAAGGAACCAAGAGCGTTGAAGAATACTACAAGGAGATGGAGATTGCAATGATAAGAGCCAATGTGACGAAAGATGATGAGCAAACTATGGCACGTTTCTTGAATGGACTCAATCATCCAATCAAGAAGATCGCCGACTTCCAACCATACTCAAATCTCATCGAGCTCGTGCACCAAGCTACCAAAGTGGAACGCCAAGTGCAAGATGATTACAAGTATGCGAAGTTGTCATCCGAGTCCTACAGTTTCTCCAATAACCAAGCTTCAGCGACTCCAACACCGACTACAAGACCTTCTACTTCCAACATCGATAAGTCGACTTCCAAGAAAGCTTCGCCAACTACAAGCAATCCTAATACGAGCAACTTCAAGCCTAGAGCTTCATCATCATCAGCCCCTACCGATGAGAGCGTCAAGACGAGTTCCCTCAAGTGTTTCCCTTGCGGAGGCCGAGGCCACAAGTCCTATGAGTGCACCAACAAGCGCACCATGATCTTCAATGGCGATGGAACTTATGATTCCATGAGCGAAGGAGAAATGGAAGCCCTTGAGCAAGTCGCCATGCACCGCCAAGTGAACAATGAAGAAGAACAAGTCTTTTGTGATGAAGACTCAAGTTCCTCACATGTTGTTTCCAAAGTCTTGACTCTCCAACATCACCAAGAAGAAGACCAAAGATGCACCATATTCCAGACCAAGGCTGGCATCAATGGACGATCCGTCAAGGTCATCATCGATGGAGGGAGTTGTCACAATCTCGCAAGTGAAGAACTTTGTTCCAAGCTCCAATTTCCCAAGACGAAGCATCCACATCCATACAAAGTGCAATGGCTTAGTGACTCCGGCACTATCCAAGTCGAGCACCGAGTACAAGTCTCCTTCAAAATCAGCGCCTATGAAGACACCTTGGAGTGCGACGTCATCCCAATGACCGTTTGCCATCTTCTCCTTGGACGGGCATGGCAATTCAATAGAGGAGTCGTCCACAATGGGCGTACAAACCACTATAGCTTCAAGATGCAAGGAAAGGAGATTGTGTTACGACCTATGTCTCCAAGCCAAGTGATCACCGATAAGCAAGACACCCATCGTGGAGAGAATGGTGAGAGCGTGAGCCACCAAAAAGAGTGAGCGCCACAAGCCCAAATTGAGTGCCTCCATGATGAGAGAAAACAAGAACCTAGTTCTATTTGCCACCAAACGTGAGATGAGAGAAGTGTGTGAGAACCCATCTAGTGTCCTACACTACGTCCTCGTGTGCAAGGACAATACACCACAAACTAACACTTCTCGCACTCTTCCTCTAGTGTTGTTTTCTCTTTTGCAGGAATTTCAAGATGTTTTCCCCGATGAGCTACCTCCGGGACTACCTCCACTATAAGGCATTGAGCACCGCATAGACCTCATCCCCGGAGCACCACTTCCGAACAAAGCTCCCTACCGCGTCAACCCCGAAGAAACCAAAGAAATCCAAAGGCAAGTAAAGCATCTCATAGACCATGGACATGTGCATGAAAGTTTGAGCCCTTGTGCCATACCGGTCATTCTTGTGCCAAAACGTGACGGCAGTTTTCGCATGTGCTCCAATTGTAGACCTATCAATGCTATCACCGTTCGTTATAGGTATCCCATTCCACGCCTAGATGATATGCTAGATGAGCTTAGTGGTGCCACTATATTTTCCAAAATTGATCTTAAGAGTGGTTACTATCAAATCCGCACACAAGAGGGCGATGAATGGAAAACCGCCTTCAAAACCAAGTTTGGTTTGTATGAGTGGTTAGTCATGCCTATGGGTCTCTCGGAAGCACCGGGCACTTTTATGCGCCTTATGAATCATGTCTTTCGCCCTTAAATTGGTATATTTGTTGTGGTTTATTTCGATGACATTCTTGTGTTTGGCAAATCTATCCAAGAGCATGTCACCCATGTCCGCACCGTTTTGCAAACTCTTAGGAAAGAGCGTCTCTATGCTAATATGGAGAAATGCCTTTTTGGTGTTGATAAGCTCGTTTTCTTGGGTTTTGTGGTCTCTTCTAAGGGTGTTCATGTAGATGAGTCCAAGATCAATGCTATTACAACTTGGCCGCAACCAACCAACTTGCATCAAGTGCGTAGTTTTCTCGGTCTTGCAGGTTTCTATCGTCGCTTTGTGATGGATTTTAGCACCATTGCTTCGCCTTTGCATGCTTTGAGCAAGAAGAATGCGCCGTTTATTTGGGGACCATGCACAGATACCGCATTCAATGAGCTTAAGAATTTGCTTACTCATGCTCCCGTGCTTGCCTCACCCAACTTCGACAAGCCTTTTGAGATTCATTGCGATGCTAGAAGTAATGGCATAGGAGGTGTGTTAACGCAAGAGAAGCGCCCCATAGCTTACTTTAGTGAGAAACTTTCCGGAGCGCAACTCAACTATCCCATCTATGACAAAGAGCTATATGCTTTAGTCCGCGTTTTACATGAATGGGAACATTACCTTCGTCCCCGTGAGTTTATCATTCATACCGATCATGAGAGTCTCAAGTATCTCAAGGGTCAAACAAAGTTGAACAAGCGTCATGCTAAATGGAGTGAATTCATTGAGTCTTTTTCCTATGTCATTAAGTACATCAAGGGTAAAGAAAACATCGTAGCGGATGCTCTTTCCCGCATATGCATGCTAGTCACGCAACTTGAGTTAGATGTCATTGGCTTCGAGCATATCAAAGAATTGTATGCGCATGATGAAACTTTTTCCACTCCTTATGCCAAGTGTTTGTCGCATACATCATGGGAACGCTATTACATCAAAGACGGCTACCTTATGAGAGCTAACAAACTTTGCATCCCCAAGTCCTCCCTTCGTTTATTACTTTTGTAGGAATCACATGGAGGAGGATTAATGGGAAACTTTGTACTTGGTTTGCCAAAAACACACAATGGGAAAGATTCTATATTTGTCGTTGTGGACCGTTTCTCCAAAATGGCACATTTTATTCCTTGTCACAAGATAGACGATGCTTCATATGTTGCTAATCTCTTTTGTAGGGAAATATTGCGTCTCCATGATGTGCCAAAGACAATTGTCTCGGACCGCGACGTCAAGTTCCTTAGCTACTTTTGGAAGACCCTATGCACCAAGCTCGGAGTCAAGCTACTCTTCTCCATGGCGTACCATCCTGAAAGCGACAGCCAAACGGAGGTGACAAACCGCACACTCTCCGCTCTACTTCGAGTACTCATCAAGAAGAATATCAAGGAGTGGGAGGAGTGCCTACCTATCGCCGAGTTCGCCTACAATCGAGCAAGACACTCAACAACCAGCAAGTCGCCTTTCGAGGTTGTTTACGGATTCAACCCATTGTCACCATTGGACATTCTTCCTCTACCACTCCAAGAGTGCATCAATTTGGACGCAAGTGCACGTGTGACACATCTCAAGAAGATGCATGAAGATACAAGAAACACCATTGAGCGCCAAGTTCAACGCCTTGCGACCAAACTCAACATCAACAATCACCTATGGTCTTCAACATTGGTGATCGAGTGTGTCTACACCTTCACAAGGACCGCTTCCCACAAGAACGCAAATCCAAGCTTCGACCACGAGCGGATGGACCCTTCAAGGTGCTTGCACGCTACAACGACAACGCTTACAAGATCGACCTCATGCGCGACAAGTACAACGTGAGCGACATCTTCAACGTCAAATATCTCTCTCCCTTCCATGGTGATGAAGATTTTGATCCGAGGACGGTTCTTCCCCAATGGAGGGGAGATGATGCGGAGCATCCCAAGGTCATCCCCATGGACCTACCATCGTCTCATCAAGTGCCTACCGGACCCATGACTCGATCACGTGCAAGAGCCCGTGAAACCGAGGTGACATCTCTCCTCTCACAATTCCACTTCGATGCACATGAAGCATGGCTACTACCTCATATGGATACTTTGTGCATACTCAGGTACAATGGAGAAGCTAAGGAGCAAGGACAAGAAGAACAGGAAGATGGACGGGAAGACGGAGAAGAAGAAGGGCTGCCGGAAAAGCCCCAGCCATCGGACGACCGGCCGGGACCGGACGTCCGGTGCCTGAAGCATCAGCCGAGTTCCAGCCAGCGGACGTCTGGTCCAGACCGGATGACCGGTGCCCCGACACCCGAAGCAAACAGCGGACATCCGGTCCGGACCGGACGACTGGCGCACCTGCACCCGAACCAAAGTCAGTGGAAGACCGGCGTTTCCGGACGTCCGGCACCCCCATCACAGAGCAGAACCAGCGGACGACCGCAAGACACCGGACGTCCGGCACCTCCAGAGACACCAGATGACCGGTCCCCAGCGGACGTCCGGTACCTGTCTGCGCACAGTGTTTAGGCCCGAGGCCCATGTACCCCTTCACTTCGCCCCCATTTGCACTTAGACTATAAATAGACCCCCCATTTATCCTAGCTAGGGTTAGCGTTGGTTTAGCTCATTTGAGAGATAGAGCTACGCTCATCCATATCAGATCTCCTCTGTGCAAGACACTGCGGCCTCTTCGGAGAAGATCCCTTTGGATTCAAGCCCCCTTTCTAAGGGAAGATCCCCCCGTGGATTCAAGACCTCCTCACGGAGAAGACCAGCTACCCTTGTATCGTCCGTTGTTAACTTTGGATCTTGTATCTCCCTTTGTGTTCATGGGTCTAGCACATGTGTGATCATACTTGTTGGTTTGAGTGTTCTCTTGTGTTCCCCTCGTGATTTTCCCCTCGTTTCCCTCCTCGTGTTCTTTGCGTTCTTCGCGGGATCCGCTCCTTTCGTGAAAGATCGGGCCACTAGGGTTCTACCCTACATCAGGGAAAGGCATATATAAACCATGAGGATTGAGTCGTGACTTAGCTTTTTGACATGTAGTGGAGCGAGCAACAAAACGCTCAACACCCTGTCTCATCTTTGGCCAAAAGAAATGTGTAGCAAGTATATCCTCCGTCTTCTTGACGCCAAAGTGTCCCATTAATCCTCCTCCATCCGCCTCCTGCAACAAGAAAAGACGAACAGAGCTAGCTGGAATGCATAGCTTGTTAGCAAGAAACACAAATCCATCGGTAAGAACAAACTTGTTCCAAGTTCTCCATTCCTTACAATTCTACAATACATCTTTAAATTCAGCATCATGCACATATTGATCTTTGATGGTCTCCAAACCAAATATTTTAAAGTCAAGTTGTGAAAGCATAGTATAACGATGAGACAATCCATCGGCAATAACATTTTCTTTACCCATTTAGGAAAAGTCTCAATGAATTCAACACATTTAGCATGTCTACGGTTCAGTTTTGCTTGACTTTTAATGTGTTTCAAAGATTCATGATCAGAATGTGTAACAAATTCCTTGGGCCATAAATAATGTTGCCATGTTTCTAAGGTCCGAACAAGAGCATATAATTCTTTATCATAAGTAGAATAGTTCAGACTAGGCCCACTAAATTTTTCAGAAAAGTATGCAACAGGTTTGCCATCTTGTAATAACACACCTCCTAATCCAATTCCACTAGCATCACATTCAAGCTCAAAAGTCTTATTGAAATTAGGAAGTTGGAGTAAAGGAGCATGTGTCAACTTATCTTTCAATACCGTGAAGGCTTCTTCCTGTGCGGTACCCCAAACAAAAGGCACATCCTTCTTTGTAAGCTCGTTGAGAGGTGCAGCAATGGTGATGAAATCTCTCACAAAACATCTATAGAAACCAGCGAGGCCAAGGAAACTCCTCACTTGTGTGACCGTTTTGGGCTGCGGCCAACTATCAATAGCTTCAATCTTGGCTTTATCAACTTCAATTCCTTGTGGGGTAACAACATAGCCAAGAAAAGATACTCGGTCGGTGCAAAAGGTGCACTTTCCAAGGTTACCAAACAAATGTGCATCACGTAGAGCAATAAAAACAGCACGTAAATATTCCAAATGTTCCTCCAAAGATTTGCTATAAATTAATATGTCATCAAAGTAAACTACCACAAATCGTCCAATGAAAGCACGTAAAACTTCGTTCATTAACCTCATGAAAGTACTAGGTGCATTAGTTAACCCAAAAGGCATGACTAACCACTCATGTAATCCAAACTTAGTTTTAAATGCAGTTTTCCATTCCTCTCCCAATTTCATACGAATTTTATGGTATCCACTACGCAAATCAACTTTGGAGAATAGTGTAGACCCAATCAATTCATCAAGCATATCATCTAGCCTAGGAATAGGATGACGATAACAAATAGTAATATTATTAATGCCTCTACAATCAACGCACATACGCGACGTACCATCCTTTTTCGGCACGAAAATGATAGGAACAGCACAAGGACTAAGGGATTCGCGTATATAACCTTTGTCGAGCAGTTCTTGTACTTGACGCATAATCTCCTTCGTCTCCGTTGGATTGGTACGGTATGGTGCACGGTTGGGTAATGATGAACCAGGAATTAAGTCAATTTGATGCTCAATCCCTCAAATAGGTGGTAATCCCGGTGGCATGTCTTCTGGAAAGACGTCAGCAAACTCCTGCAAAATGTTAGTGACAGCAAGAGGAAAAGAGGAAGGCACGTCCTCGAATGAAAATAATGCCTCTTTGCACACAAAAGCATAGCAAACAGATTTGCTGAAATCTAGATCATCAATATCAGATTTTGTGGCAAGTAAACATGCACTTTTCAATTTAATTTCAGAAGCAACACTAGATGGTCTATGATTAGATTTCATTTGTTGCTCAAATTCTTTTGCCACAATCTGATTTTCACTCTTATTTATCTCCTGTTTTGCTTTATTAGCTCTATTAATATCATCTTTCAAAATGGATTCAGGAGTCATAGGAAGCAAAGTAATATTTTTATCCTTATGAAAAAGAGTATACTGATTGTTTCTATCTTGGTGTACAGAATTTTTATCAAATTGCCATGATCTACCAAGTAATAAGGAACATGCTTGCATAGGTACCACATAACAATCAACATAATCAGCATATGTAGAGATACTAAAATGCACACGAACAGTACGTGTTACCTTAACCTTGCTGCTGTTGTTGAACAATTGGATGTAGTAAGGATGTGGATGTGGTCTTGTGGTGAGAGATAGCTTGTCCACCATCTCCATGCTAGCCAGGTTATTGCAGCTCCCTCCATTTATGATGACGCGAACAGAACGTTCCTTCACAACTCCTTTTGTATGGAACAAATTATGCCTCTGATTTTGCTCAACTTGTGTGACCTGCACACTCAAAACACGTTGAGCAACTAAACATTCATACCTGTCAGCATCTTCAGGAGCCATGTATTGCGTTTCATGATCAGAATCATCTCCATCGTGTTCTTCACGCGTAATAAGAACGAAAGTCTCCTCATCATAGTCACTAGCAGAGTCATACCCACCATCCTCAGTAGCAATCATCACACGCTGAGATTGGCATTCTCTCGCAAAATGTCCTCTTCCCTTACAACTACGACAAATAATATCACTTGTTTGCCCTGTTGATGCCATGGAAGAAGAAGAGCTCTGCGCAGGTCCGGCAGGTGTGCTCTTGGTAGATAGTGGTGGTTGTGCCTGCTTTCTTGTATCACGGCTGGAGGTGGCACCTGATAGAGGTGCTGGTGGAGTGGAAGTAGAGGATGCACGTGGTGTCCATGATGAAGATCGACCTGCGGAAAAGTTAGTTCGCGCCAATGCCTATCGATCCTGCACTTCACGTTCAGCTTTACAAGCAAGATGGAATAAATGAGTGATATTAGTATACTCCTTATACTCTAGAATGGTCTGAATTTCTCTATTTAATCCACCCATAAAACGTGCAAGCATTGCTTCATTCTCCTCAACAATACCACATCTAATCATGCCAGTTTGTAATTCCTGATAATATCCTTCATCATAATTTTTTCCTTGTCTTAAGCGCTGCAATTGTTGAAGTAATTCACGTTGATAATATGGTGGAACCCAACGAGTACGCATAGCAGTTTTCAAAGCAGCCCAAGTAGCTGGAATAGGATATAATCTACAATGTTCAGACCACCAAACACATGCAAAGCTAGTGAAAGCAAAAACATCAGCAGGAACACGTCTCTCCTCAGGATATTGTAAACATGTAAATCATTGTTCAGTTTCTAACTCCCAAGTAAGATATATATCAGGAACATATCTACCCTCAAATGGTGGAATATTCAATTTTAGTTTAGGGAGATGGTCATGTTCTCGTACCTGAGGGTGAGCCCCACCATTGCCATTATTTGCATGTGGACGACCTGGTGGTTGCAGTGCTGGTGGTGGCACGTAGTTCTGATTTTGATCAACCTCATCCTCGTAATCTCCCGCAAAATCCTCCTCCTCCACATCAGCAGCATGAGCCACAGAAGTATCAATAGCAGCACCAACAGTTAGGCCAGGTGCAAGAGGGAGACGGCTCGCTCGGCGGAGGGCTGTTTCGCAATGTGGAGGTAGTCGTTGTTGTTGTTGTTGTTGTTGTTGTTGTTGTTGTAGAGGTGCGTTAGGTGCAGCCAGTGGTGGTGGTGGAAGACACGCGAGCAATTCAATAAACCTGTTATCGAGCTTTGTTTCAATCGTCTTCTCCATGCCATCTATATTCTTCATGGCCTCTTCAAATCTGTTTAGCACATCTTGCACCTGTCCACTCATCATTTGCTGAAATTAATCATGCAACTCCTTATTCGTCAGGTTCTCCCAGTCAGTCTCGTCGGCTTGTGATCCTGCCACGGTTAGCAGCAATAGAAACACAAAAGAATATGATCCTACAGACTGCTAACAAGAGGTGGTGGTGGATGTCACAAATCCGTCAAGCAAATCTCAAATTCTTACCATTTCTTACCCAGCAGCAGGCAGTGATCGGCAACCGTCATAGTCAAAACTCTCAAAGCTTGGATAGAGCGATTACCAGGGAGAGTCAAACGCACGAGTAGATGTATGTGGAGCTGGGAAGGCTTATAATATGGTAGCAAAAAGGGTCAGCAATAATCAATTCAGAGATGCAAAGTTGAATAAACGCTCAACGACGGTACTGTGCTGGTCCTAGGCTAGACCGTGCTAGAGACGCGAGCCTAGAACACTAACAAAATCACGCCGCTGCACGTAAACAAGGGAAAAGCACACTCTGGAACTTTTTTTCGCTCTTTTTTTGCGCTCCTCTTTTTTTTGCGAAAAATCACTATAATGGCGAGTGTCTCAAAACTCTTCCCTCGTCAAACTGATAGGATGAGCACAAATTTTTTTTTTCACTTTTTTTTCAGAAATCAGGGCAGCGACGATAAAAAGTGCGACAAAAAATCACTATGATGGCACGTGGCTCAAAAGACTCAGAAAAGCCTAAAAATAGGATAGGGAAAAAATATTTTTGCCTGTGAAAATTTTGGCCTAAAAACTGCCCGGGGGCCTCCAGACTCTTTTTTTTCCGAGACCTACTCAGGCAAGGAAACACGAATCGGAAATTAGACGGACTTCGAAAACAAACCTAATATGAAAGGAACTCGAATTGGTAGTGGATATATGATGGTAGGATATGGCAGCGGTGGTGGTATATGGATACGAATTGGTGGTGATATATGGATACGGATTGGTGATGGTATATGGAGACGGATTGGTGGTGGTATATGGATACGGATCGATGGCGGATAAGCGGTGGTGGTAGATGGAAGGAGCGATGATGATGGTGCAGCGACGGCGTGACAACTTATGACCAGAACTCGAAACTCTAAAAGACTAGACACTAAGACCAGCAACTAGACACGACGATGCAACCGCAAATTCAACAAAGCAAAAAACAAAAAAGACTATGCAAAGGCTCAGATTGATTCGGAATGATGAGCTAACCCTAATTTTTTTTGGCTTTTTTCGTGGACTGTAGGTATGAAGAACAGACTCGATCTAAACTATGAAAAACTGGAAAATCTCACTGAGCAACCTGAAAATCAGATACCACTTGATAGAGGCAAAGGTGTCCATGTTTCAATGGGATGGTGGCTATCATTTCTGTGGGAGTCGACCATGACAATCCGACTACGAACGTTGGAGACGTCGCGCCTTAGCAATCGCTAAACCAACTTCCGAGGGGTTATTGACCACGCCGGAGCACGATCAACCTGACCACGAGGGTCTCTTTCCTGCAAGCAAATGAAGAACAAGCAAGAAACTGAGATTGCAATCTGGATATTGCGAATATGATAGAGGCAGAGGTGTCCCGATGTTTCGATGAGATGGTGGCTATCATTTCTGTGGGAGTCGACCTTGACGATCCGACTACGAACGTGCGAGACGTCGCGCCTTAGCAATCGCTAAACCAACTTCCGAGGGGTTATTGACCACGCCAGAGAACGATCAACCTGACCACGAGGGTCTGTTTCCTGCAAGCAAACAAAGAACATGCAAGAAAATGAGATTGCAATCTGGATATTGCGAATATAAGATGAAAGCTTTATTGATCAAGGTGGGGTTCTGTGATGTCTTGGTCTGGTCGTTGGACACAAACGAAGTACGAGAAGTTGCAGCTATGGCGAACTTTTAATCTAAACAAAACCCAAGGAAAAAGCTACTAGATGGATCTACTTATATAGGAGCAAGGGGTGATGGCCAAGGAGGTGGGAGGACGTCCCAAGGGAGCCTAAAAACTAACCCTAGGTTGTACAAGGCTAATGGGCCCAAGTGGAGGTGATGCAACACCTTTGGGCTTGTAGTTTGACTCGGATTCTGTTGCAACGTTAGATTGTTTCGTCCATAACTCAACGCTCCGGAAGAATTTGAAGGTGAATCCAATTGGGTTGGAAAGAGCACGAAATCTAGTTTCCAACAAAAAACGAATCACCCAATTCAGAGTCCATATGAAAAAGTTGTTGGCATTTTGAGTCAGGTATGTCTGTGCAGTCCGAATCTGTATCCAGAACGTGAGAGACTTGGACTCTATCTTCTCTTAGCCCAAAAGTGACGTGAGAGGACTTTTTGAACAGAACCTAAACTTCTTCTTTTCCCTTATCTTCATATGTGGATTGTACAAATCTCCCATACACCTGCAATTAGACAAAACACAAAAGTGTGTGAAGTATTTTTGTTCTGGATAACATAAATAAATTATTGAATAGTTTGCATTAGAAATCACCTGACAAATATGCATGTATGCAATATTTTTAGTCGTATCCAAGGTAGTCATGTCCTCATCATCCTCCCCTTCTTGAAAATAAAGCTGTCCTCGGTGTTGCTTAATCTGAAATGTGTCTAACAAAAGAGACAAGGTGTACATGTTGTATATGTATATGTCATCCATTTTAACTTCCCTTGATTTTTGCACATTGTACACATGTATACATGAGTAACTTTCATTGTTCATAAAATCTAAAGCCAAAAAATTATCACAAGAAGTAGAAGGCATGAAAAATTGCAACTCAGTTTGCACATATAAGTGAAGCTCTTATTCATTTCAAAGGATTGGCAATGTTCATCATTAAACCATCCTAACTTTGATGAATAAACCTTACTTGCATCAAATTTACATGCTACAACATGCTTAAATAAGCAAACATGCAATAAGTCATTGGACACAGAATCATCATCAAGATTAGAGGTCATATCAAAATGATTAAACATTGGCTCTTTTGCATCAACAGTTAATTCAATGGGTTCACTCAAAATTGTTGATATTTTAGTTGTTTGATCACATGACGCATTCATGATAGTAACAAGAGTCTCTAAAATAGGTGGTGTGCTCAAATCAACAGGTAACTCAACACATGATGCATTCAAGTTAACTAGGCATGCATCATTCTCATGTGAAGTTATATCATCAATACCTTTAATGTTACCTTGTCGCAGAGATGTAGTTGATGTAGGTACGGACGTTGACAATGTACCATACTCTTGAGATGATATCACACTCATAATCCAAGGTGGGGCTGCTCTAGTAGGTGCAACAGTGGAGTAACCAATCGGCGGTGGTGAGCATGAACTGGAATAGTAGTTGTTGTAGTCAACCAATGCATCCTCCTGTATCTGTCTCTCAAAGGTACAAGCACGGACATACATACCAGTAATGCAACGAGGAATATACTGAAATCTTGCCTGAATATCATGGTTCAAACCACCAAAAAATCTATTCATTGTATCTTCCTCAGATTCTTCTATGTCACAATGATGCATATAAGATTTGAACTCTTGGTAGTAAGCATGAACAGTGTTACTGCCTTGTTTTAATTGCTTCAATTTGCGACGCAATTCACAACGATAGTAAGGAGGAAAAAATTGTTATCTCATTACAGCTTTCAAAATTTTCCAAGTTGTGGGTTGGTTATCAATGTTTTTCTTACAATGTACACTCCACCAAACAGAAGCAAAACCAGTAAATGCTCTAGTGGTAGCTCGTACTCTCTCAAGTTCAGAAAAATCATGGTGACTAAAAACTTGTTCTACTTCAAGCTCCCAATCTAGATAAGTAGCAGGATTAAATCTACCCTCAAATGATGGTAAAGAGATAACCTCACCATATGCTTGTGTGTGTTGTCCCAACTCTCGTTATGGTGAAGATGTGTCCGTCGTCCAAGAACTTCTATCTCTGGAACCTGTCATGATTAGTAGAAACAAGAACCAAAATTCGAGAATAATGTTCCTATGAACTACTAGGATGTGGTTATAAAGTGCTCACAATAAAGCAAATATCAATATCTTACAAGTTCTTACCATGCGGCAGGTGGTGACAGGCAACCAGCGGTGTCAAATAACTCCGAAGATTGTGTAAAGCGATTGCCAGGGAACGTACGTATACACGGTGTAGAAATATGTGGAGCTGGGTTGGCTATATATGGTAGCAAAAGATTAGCAATAATCAATTCAGAGATGCAATGTTGAATAAACGCTCAACGACGATACTTTGCTGGTCATGGGCTAGACCGAACTAGAGATGCAAGCCTAGAACACTAATGAGGTCACATCGTAGCACAACTAGCATTAATGAAGGATACTAAGTAGCTCTGGATAGCAAGATATAAGTGAAGATCACAACGGCAGTAAAGATAATGATGTCAAACAATAGCCAAGCAGGATATATCAACAACTTTGTCTCCAACTTTCCTCTGAAAAAGTTTGTGACGATTTTTTGATAATTTTTTTCAAGAATGTTATTTACTCGAGCTTTCAAACACAAAAGGAATCACCCAATTCCGAGTTGACATGAGGAGTCAAAAAATTCTAAAACTGGCCTGAAAAACTAGAATAAACGGTGTTCATGAACTTTGGAGGGAAAAAAGACCTATTTAGAAGCCGATTTTGAGGTGCCAAATGTTGAACTATCTTCTTCAACTACTTAGATGCGACTCGTCGCTAGCTTTTATTTGAGTACTCGCGGAGCCAAAACGGACTTCATATGAGGAAGTTATGCCTGTTTTACGGAACAATGCACAAAACAGATTCCAATCCGAATTCAACTACGAGATTGAGTCTAAATAGATCCGAATTTTGTTTTTTGCTTCTCTCTTTTTTTCCTCACGCTTTTTTTCTTTCTCTCCTTTTTTTCTCTGACTTTTTTAACTTTTTTTCTCTTGTTTTTTTTCTCTCGTTTTTTTTCTCCGTCTTTCCAAAACAAACTCGATAAGATGCAGATTGGATCAAGCGAAGATGTGAACGATCTCAACTATTATTATGACAATGAATGGTGGGTAGCACGTGGTGGAAATTGATGGATGGGTGGTGGACAGCGGAAGGGATAATGATGCAGTGGCGGCGTGACTAATGTGAACAGAACTCGAAACTCTAAATGAACTAGACACTAAGACCAGCAACTCGACACGACGATGCAACCGATAATTCAACTATGCAAGCAATGAAAAGAAAATTGCAAAGGCTCAGACTGGCTTGGACAAAGGATGAATAGATCTAACTTTTTTGTGGCTTTTTCTTGGACAATAGGTAAGAAAATAAATCTAATCTAGGAAAAACTGGAAATTCTCACTGAGCAACCTGAAAACTGATACCACTTAATAGAGGCAAAGGTGTCCCGATGTTTTGATGAGATGGTGGCTATCATTTTTGTGGGAGTCGACCTTGACGATCCGACTACGAACGTGCGAGACGTCGCGCCTTAGCAATCGCTAAACCAACTTCCGAGGGGTTATTGACCATGCCGGAGCACGATCAACCTGACCACGAGGGTATGTTTCCTGCAAGCAAACGAAGAACAAGCAAGAAACTGGGATTGCAATCTGGATATTGCGAATATAAGGTGAAAGCTTTATTGATCAAGGTGGGGTTCTGTGACATCTTGGTCTGGTCGTTGGACACAAACGAAGTACGAGAAGTTGCAGAATGGAAGAGGCAACAAATCAATAGGTGCACGAGGTAGGAAACCATACACAATTTCAAAAAGGCACATCTTAGTAGTAGAATGCAATGAATGATTATAAGAAAATTCAATATGAGGCAAGCATTCTTCCCACATTTTCTTGTTATTCTTCAAAATAGCCCTAAGCATAGTAGACAATGTTCTATTGACTACTTCAGTTTGTCCATCAGTTTGGGGGTGACAAGTAGTACTAAAAAGCAGTTTAGTCCCCAGCTTAGCCCATAAACATCTCCAAAAGTGGCTAAGAAATTTAGTATCACAATCTGAAACAATAGTATTTGGCACACCATGCAAGCGAATAAATTCACGAAAGAACAAATCAGCAACATTTACAGCATCATCGCTTTTATGACATGGTATAAAGTGTGCCATTTTCGAGAACCTATCCACGACAACAAATATGCTATCCTTCCCCTTCTTTGTTCATGGTAAATCTAAAACAAAGTCCATAGATATATCCTCCCAAGGAACACTAGGTACAGGCAAAGGCATATATAAACCATGAGGATTGAGTCATGACTTAGCTTTTTGACATGTAGTGCAGCGAGCAACAAAATGCTCAACATCCCGTCTCATCTTTGGCCTAAAGAAATGTGTAGCAAGTATATCCTCCATCTTCTTGATGCCAAAGTGTCCCATTAATCCTCCTCCATGCGCCTCCTGCAACAACAAAAGACGAACAGAGCTAGCTGGAATGCTTAGCTTGTTAGCACGAAACACAAATCCATCGTTAAGAACGAACTTGTTCCAAGTTCTCCCTTCCATACAATTCTACAATACCTCTTTAAATTCAGCATCATGCACATATTGATCTTTGATGGTCTCCAAACCAAATATTTTGAAGTCAAGTTGTGAAAGCATAGTATAACGACGAGAAAATGCATCAGCAATAACATTTTCTTTACCCTTCTTGTGTTTAATGACATAAGGAAGAGTCTCAATGAATTCAACCCATTTAGCATGTCTACGGTTCAGTTTTTCTTGACTTTTAATGTGTTTCAAAGATTCATGATCAGAATGTATAACAAATTCCTTGGGCCATAAATAATGTTGCCATGTTTCTAAGGTCCGAACAAGAGCATATAATTCTTTGTCATAAGTAGAATAGTTCAGACTAGGCCCACTCAATTTTTCAGAAAAGTATGCAACAGGTTTGCCATCTTGTAATAACACACCTCCTAATCCAATTCCACTAGCATCACATTCAAACTCAAAAGTCCTATTAAAATCAGGAAGTTGGAGTAAAGGATCATGTGTCAACTTATCTATCAATACCGTGAAGGCTTCTTCCTGTGTTGTACCCCAAACAAAAGGCACATCCTTCTTTTGTAAGCTCGTTGAGAGGTGCAGCAATGGTGCTGAAATCTCTCACAAAACGCCTATAGAAACCAGCGAGGCCAAGGAAACTCCTCACTTGTGTGACCGTTTTGGGCTGCGGCCAACTCTCAATAGCTTCAATCTTGGCTTTATCAACTTCAATTCCCTGTGGAGTAACAATATAGCCAAGAAAAGATACTCGGTCGGTGCAAAAGGTGCACTTTCCAAGGTTACCAAATAAACGTGCATCACGTAGAGTAATAAAAACAACACGTAAATGTTCCAAATGTTCCTCCAAAGATTTGCTATAAATCAATATGTCATCAAAGTAAACTACCACAAATCGTCCAATGAAAGCACGTAAAACTTCGTTTATTAACCTCATGAAAGTACTAGGTGCATTAGTTAACCCAAAAGGCATGACAAACCACTCATATAATGCAAACTTAGTTTTAAATGTTGTTTTCCATTCATCTCCCAATTTCATACGAATTTGATGATATCCACGACGCAAACCAACTTTGGAGAATATTGTAGATCCACTCAATTCGTCAAGCATATCATCTAGCCTAGGAATAGGATGACGATAACGAATAGTAATATTATTAATGCCTCTACAATCAACGCACATACGTGACGTACCATCCTTTTTCGGCACTAAAATGATACGAACAGCACAAGGACTAAGGGATTCGCGTATATAGCCTTTGTCGAGCAGTTCTTGTACTTGATGCATAATCTCCTTCGTCTCGGCTGGATTGGTACTGTATGGTGCACGGTTGGGTAATGATGCACCAGGAATTAAGTCAATTTGATGCTCAATCCCACGAATAGGTGGTAATCCCGGTGGCACGTCTTGTGGAAAGACGTCAGCGAACTCCTGAAAATGTTAGTGACAACAGGACGCAAAGAGGAAGGCACGTCCTCGAATGAAAATAATGCCTCTTTGCACACAAAAGCATAGCAAACAGATTTGCTGAAATCTAGATCATCAATATCAGATTTTGCAGCAAGTAAACATGCACTTTTCAATTTAATTTCAGAAGCAACACTAGATGGTTTATTATTAGGTTTCATTTGTTGCTCAAATTCTTTTGCCACAATCTGATCTTCACTCTTATTTTTCTCCTGTTTTGCTTTATTCGCTCTATTAATATCATCTTTCCAAACGGATTCAGGAGTCATAGGAAGCAAAGTAATATTTTTATCCTTATGAACAAGAGTATACTGATTGTTTCTACCATGGTGTACTATTTTTTTATCAAATTGCCATGGTCTACCAAGTAATAAGGAACATGCTTGCATTGGTACCACATCACAATCAACATAATCAGCATATGTAGAGATACTAAAATGCACACGAACAGTACGTGTTACCTTAACCTTGCCGATGTTGTTGAACCATTGGATGTAGTAAGGATGTGGATGTGGTCTTGTGGTGAGAGATAATTTCTCCACCATCTCCATGCTAGCCAAGTTATTGCAGCTCCCTCCATCTATGATGATGCGAACAAAACGTTCCTTCACAACCCCCTTTGTATGGAACAAATTATGCCTCTGATTGTGCTCAGCTTGTGTGACTTGCACACTGAAAACACATTGAGCAACTAAACATTGATACTAAACATTCAGAGTGCAAGTCACACAAGCTGAGCACAATCAGAGGCATAATTTGTTCCATACAAAGAGGGTTGTGAAGGAACGTTTTGTTCGCATCATCATAGATGGAGGGAGCTGCAATAACTTGGCTAGCATGGAGATGGTGGAGAAATTATCTCTCACCACAAGACCACATCCACATCCTTACTACATCCAATGGTTCAACAACATCGGCAAGGTTAAGGTAACACGTACTGTTCGTGTGCATTTTAGTATCTCTACATATGCTGATTATGTTGATTGTGATGTGGTACCAATGCAAGCATGTTCCTTATTACTTGGTAGACCATGGCAATTTGATAAAAAAAATAGTACACCATGGTAGAAACAATCAGTATACTCTTGTTCATAAGGATAAAAATATTACTTTGCTTCCTATGACTCCTGAATCCGTTTGGAAAGATGATATTAATAGAGCGAATAAAGCAAAACAGGAGAAAAATAAGAGTGAAGATCAGATTGTGGCAAAAGAATTTGAGCAACAAATGAAACCTAATAATAAACCATCTAGTGTTGCTTCTGAAATTAAATTGAAAAGTGCATGTTTACTTGCCGCAAAATCTGATATTGATGATCTAGATTTCAGCAAATCTGTTTGCTATGCTTTTGTGTGCAAAGAGGCATTATTTTCATTCGAGGACGTGCCTTCCTCTTTGCGTCCTGCTGTCACTAACATTTTCAGGAGTTCGCTGACGTCTTTCCACAAGACGTGCCACCGGGATTACCACCTATTCGCGGGATTGAGCATCAAATTGACTTAATTCCCAGTGCATCATTACCCAACCGTGCACCATACAGTACCAATCCAGTGGAGACGAAGGAGATTATGCATCAAGTACAAGAACTGCTCGACAAAGGCTATATACGCGAATCCCTTAGTCCTTGTGCTGTTCGTATCATTTTAGTGCCGAAAAAGGATGGTACGTCACGTATGTGCGTTGATTGTAGAGGCATTAATAATATTACTATTCGTTATCGTCATCCTATTCCTAGGCTAGATGATATGCTTGACGATTTGAGTGGATCTACAATATTCTCCAAAGTTGGTTTGTGTAGTGGATATCATCAAATTCGTATGAAATTGGGAGATGAATGGAAAACAACATTTAAAACTAAGTTTGCATTATATGAGTGGTTTGTCATGCCTTTTGGGTTAACTAATGCACCTAGTACTTTCATGAGGTTAATAAACGAAGTTTTACGTGCTTTCATTGGACGATTTGTGGTAGTTTACTTTGATGACATATTGATTTATAGCAAATCTTTGGAGGAACATTTGGAACATTTACGTGTTGTTTTTATTACTCTACGTGATGCACGTTTATTTGGTAACCTTGGAAAGTGCACCTTTTGCACCGACCGAGTATCTTTTCTTGGCTATGTTGTTACTCCACAGGGAATTGAAGTTGATAAAGCCAAGATTGAAGCTATTGAGAGTTGGCCGCAGCCCAAAACGGTCACACAAGTGAGGAGTTTCCTTAGCCTCGCTGGTTTCTATAGGCGTTTTGTGAGAGATTTCAGCACCATTGCTGCACCTCTCAACGAGCTTACAAAAGAAGGATGTGCCTTTTGTTTGGGGTACAACACAGGAAGAAGCCTTCACGGTATTGATAGATAAGTTGACACATGATCCTTTACTCCAACTTCCTGATTTTAATAAGACTTTTGAGTTTGAATGTGATGCTAGTGGAATTGGATTAGGAGGTGTGTTATTACAAGATGGCAAACCTATTGCATACTTTTCTGAAAAATTGAGTGGGCCTAGTCTGAACTATTCTACTTATGACAAAGAATTATATGCTCTTGTTCGGACCTTAGAAACATGGCAACATTATTTATGGCCCAAGGAATTTGTTATACATTCTGATTATGAATCTTTGAAACACATTAAAAGTCAAGCAAAACTGAACCGTAGACATGCTAAATGGGTTGAATTCATTGAGACTCTTCCTTATGTCATTAAACACAAGAAGGGTAAAGAAAATGTTATTGCTGATGCATTTTCTCGTCGTTATACTATGCTTTCACAACTTGACTTCAAAATATTTGGTTTGGAGACCATCAAAGATCAATATGTGCATGATGCTGAATTTAAAGAGGTATTGTATAATTGTATGGAAGGGAGAACTTGGAACAAGTTCGTTCTTAACGATGGATTTGTGTTTCGTGCTAACAAGCTAAGCATTCCAGCTAGCTCTGTTCGTCTTTTGTTGGTGCAGGAGGCGCATGGAGGAGGATTAATGGGACACTTTGGCATCAAGAAGATGGAGGATATACTTGCTACACATTTCTTTTGGCCAAAGATGAGACAGGATGTTGAGCGTTTTGTTGCTCGCTGCACTACATGTCAAAAAGCTAAGTCACGACTCAATCCTCATGGTTTATATATGCCTTTGCCTGTACCTAGTGTTCCTTGGGAGGATATATCTATGGACTTTGTTTTAGATTTACCACGAACAAAGAAGGGGAAGGATAGCATATTTGCTGTCGTGGATAGGTTCTCGAAAATGGCACACTTTATACCATGTCATAAAAGCGATGATGCTGTAAATGTTGCTGATTTGTTCTTTCGTGAATTTATTCGCTTGCATGGTGTGCCAAATACTATTGTTTCAGATTGTGATACTAAATTTCTTAGCCACTTTTGGAGATGTTTATGGGCTAAGCTGGGGACTAAACTGCTTTTTAGTACTACTTGTCACCCCCAAACTGATGGACAAACTGAAGTAGTCAATAGAACATTGTCTACTATGCTTAGGGCTGTTTTGAAGAATAACAAGAAAATGTGGGAAGAATGCTTGCCTCATATTGAATTTTCTTATAATCATTCATTGCATTCTACTACTAAGATGTGCCTTTTTGAAATTGTGTATGGTTTCCTACCTCGTGCACCTATTGATTTGTTGCCTCTTCCATCTTCCATATAAACTTGCTGGAGATAAGGGTAGAAAACACGTTGTGTTTGCACCTGGAGATCTTGTTTGGTTACATTTGCATAAGGATAGATTTCCGGATTTGCGGAAATCAAAGCTAATGCCACGTGTTGATGGTCCTTTTAAGGTGTTAGAGAAAATAAATGATAATGCATATAAACTTGAGCTGCCTGCAGATTTTGGGGTTAGTCCCACTTTTAACATTACAGATTTGAAGCCTTATTTGGGTGAGGACGATGAACTTTCATCGAGGACGACTTCATTTCAAGAAGGGGAGGATGATGAGGACATCAATACCATTGTTACACCCACAGCCCCTGCTGCTGTACATACTAGACCAATTACTAGAGCTCGCGCACGCCAATTGAATTATCAGGTACTTTCGTTTCTTGGTAACGATTCTAATGTTCATGTGAATATGATGCTGCCTAAGTTGGATACATTTGTTTTGCTTACAAATGAAGGGCCTATCTTGGACAAGAAAGATGAACCTTGGAGCAAGTTCAAGCATGGAGATGATGGCATGCGCAAGGGGAACAAGAACGGAGTTACAAGTGATGATTCCAGGACTCTGAAGCCACCATAATGAGTGCATGAAGCATGGGACGAAATATACAAGATGCCACTTCATAAATTTCGTCCAAAGGCTATTCTAGGTTCTGCGTCACCTTATTATTGCGCCAGGCCCATGTTTTTTTTAAGTACTTAAGTATAGGTTGTTTTTAGAGTCCGTGGTTGGTTTCGGACCCCTCCACCAAGGGCCACGAAATTCCCCCTCTCTCCTCCATATATACAGCCCATAGGGCATCGTTTAGACTTTGGGTTTTGTTTAGATTAAAAGTTTGCCATAGCTACAACTTCGCGTACTTCGTTTGTGTCCAACGACCAGACCAAGACGTCATAGAACCCCACCTTGATCAATAAAGCTTTCATCTTATATTCGCAATATCCAGATTGCACTCTCAGTTTCTTGTTTGTTCTTCGTTTGCTCGCAGGAAACAGGCCCTTGTGGTCAGGTTGATCATGCTCCCGCGTGGTCAATAACCCCTCGGAGTTGATTTAGCGATTGCTAAGGCGCGACGTCCTCGAACGTTCGTAGTCGGATCGTCAAAGTCGACTTCCTCTAAAACGATAGCCACCATCTCATCGAAAGACGGGACACCTTTGCCTCTATCATTAATAATCATTTTTTTCTTTTCATAGGAATAAAACCAAGAAGTTCAATTTCAAAAATGGAGTAGTTCAGTGTATATAAAAAAATGAGTTTTCACATTACTAGAGAAATAAAACCAAGAAGTTCAATTGAAAAAAGCGGAGCAGTTTGATATTTATTTGAAAAATCAGATTTTTCTAGTTACTAACGAATAAAACCAACAAGTTAAATTTTAAATAACGAAGAGGTTCAGTGTTTCAACATTTCTAAAAAAACACAAAGAAGTTCAAATAAAAAAAATTAGAGTGGTTTGATGTCTATACAGAAGTCATATTTTTTCGTTACTAAAAGCGAAACAGAGGGAAGTTGAAATTAATAACTGCTAGAAGTTCACGTACTGTATGGTGTGTGTTTTCAAATGAGAAAAAAGAATAAAAAGTTAAAGTATATAATTTTAGTTGCAAGAAGTTCAGGTGCTCAGCACAGGATAGTTCAAAACTTCTTATGAGAGATTTAATCGGCATGGTACATCATTTGTGCAACTCCGATGAATCAGTGAGAAATTACGAACAAAAATACATGGTATAAGTTCAAAGTGAAAACAGCGGGAAGTTCGATGATTATAGAAGACTCAGATTTTTCCTCATTATTAAAGAATGGAAACAAGAAGTTCAAAAATAAAATAACAAGAAGTTCAACTTTTTAAAACAGAGTGCTTCAAAATTTCATAAAAAAGATTAATAGAATTAAACCAGGAAGTTCATATTAAAAAGATGGAGAAGTTCGATGATTATAGAAAACTCAGATTTTCCATGTTATTAGAGAATGGTAACAAGAAGTTCAAAAATAAAAAACAAGAAGTTCAACTTCTAAAAATAGAGGGCTTCAAAATTTCATAAAAAAGGATTAAAAATAAAACCAGGAAGTCCATATTAAAAAGATGGAGAAGTTCGATGATTATAGAAAACTCAAATTTTCCATGTTATTAGAGAATGGTAACAATAAGTTCAAAAATAAAAAACAAGAAGTTCAACTTTTAAAAATAGAGCACTTCAAAATTTCATAAAAAAGGATTAAAAATAAAACTAGGAAGTCCATCTTAAAAATATGGAGAAGTTCGATGATTATAGAAAACTCAGATTTTCCTCGTTATTAAAGAATGGAAACAAGAAGTTCAAAAATAAAATAACAAGAAGTTCAACTTTTAAAAATAGAGCGCTACAAAATTCATAAAAAGGATTAAGAAAATCAGATTAAAAATCATAAAAAAAACTCAGATATATTCACGTAATTGAGAGAAGTTCAAATTGATAACTGCCAGAAGTTCACGTATTACACGATGTGCATTTTGTATTAAAAAGAATAAAAAGCAAAGGCTAAAAGTTTTGTTGTTATAAGTTCGAGTCCTCCGACGGAGAAAGTTAAAAACTTATTGTGAGAGAGGTTTGTACAAAGGGAATATCATTTGTGTAACACTGACGAATGGATGTGAAAATTAAAAACGAAAATACATCACGGAAGTTAAAAGTGAAAACGGCAGGAAGTTCGAGTACTATGTTGAATGAATTTCAGCTGAAAAACTTTTAAAACCGTCACGAGTATGAAGAAATGATCAACATGGGGAAGTTGCGTGTTTACAACAGCATTCCATCGGTATATGACTTGCTCAATTCCGTTGAGTGGATGGAGATCTACGAGCAAAAACACACGTGAAAAACAGAGTGAAGTTCAAGTAGACATGCCGAGAAGTTCAACTTCTTCACGCGGTGCATTTTCGAAGAATCTGTTTGGCGATAAAGGCAAAATGAATAGTCTCGCCGTGCTCGAAATTACTTGAAAATGGCTAGGAATCAGAGAAAACCATCAACATGAAAAAGTTTTGCATTTTCCTTAGCTTTTCAACGATATATTATTTGCCACATTCCGATAAAATTTGTACAAATTACAGTGAAAATATGTTTTTAGCCATTTTCAAAATTGACTTAAAATAGTAAGGAATTGGGAGAAACAATATATACCAAAAAGTTTCCAATTTCCTCAAGTTTTCCAATGCCATATCATTTGCTGCATTCGGACGTATGGTTAAAAAATTAGCTTTAAAATACGAAGTCGGTGGAACTTGTACCGTTTTCTAAATTACTTTTAAACCGTTAAAAATTAGAAAAACCTTTCCACATCATAAAGTAGCGCATTTTCATAAGCTTTCCAACGCCATATCATTTGCCTAAATTGGATTAGCCATTTAGAAATGACATCGAAAATGCGAATTCGGCTGTTTCCAAATTACTCTTTAGCCATAGGGAATTAGAGAAAACTTTCAACATGTGGAAGGAACGATTTTGCAGCAGCTTTCCAACGCCATATTACTTACCTCATTCTGATAAATGGGTTAGAAAAGTGATCGAAAATACCATTCACTTTTTTTGTATGAAGAAAAAATGGTTTTCAAAACTACTCTTAAACCGCTTACATTTTGCCAAACATTTAACTTGGGCCATAATACTCGTGTCAATAGCTTTCCAACGGTATATAGCAAACCCCATTTGGGCAATGTTGATAGAAGTTCATCCTAGCACAAGGGGAAGTTCAGGTCGAACAACTCAGGCAGTAAAATTGCAAAAAACGTGAGTTCATCACGACCTGAGAGCAAAATCCGCCAACGAGCGAGATTCCTATTTAAAACGGGCATTTAGTTGGTAAAACCCATTTCAAGATTACACTTACATCATATAGAACACGACTAACCAGAATAATTCGCGTGGGGAGACACGGTTGCGAAGATAGCAGGAAGGTCGGGTTCATACAGAGAGAAGTTCAGGCGTGTAACTCAGGAAGTTTTGGTTGTGATTAGAATATTATTCTGATCCCGTGATCAGAATAGTGTCACACTTATATACTAGGTGTCACATGAACCTCACTCTATGTGGGGACTTTGTGGTTTTTGAGGCAAATGCCACATCAATGTTGTGTATTAGGTATTCAAAACATCACAACACACATCTTTCATATATATGTTCTAGCACACGTGCAAGCGCGATGGTTGTTGTCCTATATATGGCACTCACTCACGCGGTTCTCGGTGATGCTTCCATCTATCGGCCCGCTTGGTCCATCACTTTCATCGACAGCGCGAGAGAGGTTAACTAATTTGACTTAGGAGGGGATTAATTTTTTTGTCTCATGATATAGATCATGATGTGAGATTACATATATATATAATGGCGCATGTGTACACATGAATCCATCCCGCTGGATCGAAGGGGGGGCGAGCACACAACGTTATGAACGACCTCTTGCCCTGTGTGGGGACCTCTGCGTTTTCAACGCATGCACCACATAAATGTTGTGCATTGGGTCGGGTATTCAACACATATGCATGCATCACACACCTCCATAAATATGTTCAGGACACACGCATGCAATGGTTGTCTTTGGACACACTCTCACTCGCTTGGTTATGGGTGGCAAGCCTATATATATTCATGGAACGCGTGGACATCCATCATTTCGACCAACGACGAGAAAGGTTACCAGTGTGGATTCTTCTTCTTTCTTCGAGTTACCATATAGTAGGTCGACCATTTCAAGCCTAATTAAGTTTGAGTGCATGCTGCGCGTCGTGAACCCTCGCTCGGTGTGGGGATTTTACGGTTACAAAGCATGGTGCCACATCAAATTTGGGCATTGGGTATTGAAACACCACACACACAGCTTCCATATACATACTTGGGCCACATGCACAAAGTGGGTTTGTCTTCATATAGTACTCCCTCGTGAGGTTATCGGCAACAAGCTAGCCCATTTTGTGGGGCCTTGTGGACGTCCATCACTTCGACCAACAACGAGCGGGAGAGGTTGTACGACCAAGTTGGATTCTGCTTGGTCCGTGTTACAATACGTCTTGGTGAGATGGCCTCCCCCCGACGTGTGTGTGTGTGGGGGGGGGGGCTACTTCGCGCTACCTGCAACCTCCACCGAGTCGAGGAAGTCCGGTTAATTTGCGAGGCACGCGTGCCACATCAATGTTGTCAATGGTAGTTAAATATCACACCACACCCTTTCCATACATATAGTAGGGCTACCCGCATGTGGTCCGTATGTGGTCTCACCCATCTCGCGCCACAAGCACAAATTTGTGGGTCGGTACATGGTCCACCTTTGTCGGGAAGCGAAAGGTGAAGTTTGACCATATATATATATGATGGAGTGATGTCTACTACGCAACCTTCTTCTTGTAGACTCGTGTTGGGCCTCCAGGCGCAGAGTTTTGTAGGACAGTAGCAATTTTCTCTCAAGTGGATGACCTAAGGTTTATCAATCTCTAGGAGGCGTAGGATGAACATGGTCTCTCTCAAGCAACCCTGCAACCAAATAACAAAGAGTCTCTTGTGTCCCCAACACGCCCAATACAATGGTAAATTTTATATGTGCACTAGTTCGACAAAGAGATGGTGATACAAGCGTCATATGGATAGTAGATAAAGGTTTTTGTAATCTGAAAATATAAAAGCAGCAAGGTAGCAAGTAACAAAAGTGAGCGAAAATGGTATTGCAATGCTTCGAAACAAGGCCCAGGGTTCATACTTTCACTAGTGTAAGTTCTCTCAACAATGATAACATAATTAGATCATATGACAATCCCTTAACGTGAAACAAAAGTCACTCCAAAGTTCCTATCGTGGAGAACATAAGATGAAATTGCTTGTAGGGTACGAAACCACCTCAAAGTTATTATTTCGAATCAATCCATTGAGCTATTCCTATAAGTGTCACAAACAACCCTAGAGTTCGTAGTAAAATAACACCATATGATACACATCAATCAACCCTAATGTCACCTAGATACTCCAATGTCACCACAAGTATCCGTGGGTCAATTATACAATATGCATCAAACAACTTCAGATTCACAATATTCAATCCAACACAAAGGACCTCAAAGAGTACCCCAAGATTCCTACCGGAGAAACAAGGACGAAAACATTCATCGACCCTTATGCATAGATTACCCCAATGTCACCATGGGAATCCGCGAGTTGAGTGCCAAAACATACATCAAGTGAATCAATAGAACACCCCATCGTTACCACGGGTATCCCATGCAAGACATACATCAAGTGTTCTCAAATCCATAATAGTATTCAATCCGATAATAGTGAAACCTCAAAGGTAAAACTCAATTCATCACAAGAAGATAGAGGGGGAGAAACACCATATGATTCACCTATAATAACAAAGCTCACAGTACATCAAGATCGTGCCAAATCAAGAACACGAGAGAGAGAGAGAGAGATCAAACACATAGCTACTAGTACATACCCTCAGCCCCGAGGGTGAACTACTCCCTCCTCGTCATGGAGAGCGCCGGGATGATGAAGATGGCCATCGGTGAAGGTTTCCCCCTTCGGCAAGTTGCCGGAGCGGGCTCCCAATTGGTTTTTCATGGCTACAGAGGCTTGCGGCGGTGGAACTCCCGATCTAGGATTATTTCTGGGGGTTTTGGTATTTATAGGAATTTTGTCATCGGTCTCACGTCAAGGGCGTCCATGAGGTAGCGGCAAGAAAAGGGGGCGCGCCCTCCACCCTTGCTGCCACCTTGGGACTCTTCTGGCCTAACTCCGGTGCTTCGGGGGTCTCTGTTGGTCCATAAAAAATCAACATAAATTTTCAGCCCATTCCGAGAACTTTTATTTCTGCACAAAAAACGACACCGCAGTAGTTCTGCTGAAAACATCGTCAGTCCGGGTTAGTTCTAATCAAATCATAGCAAAATCATATAAAATTGTTGTAAACATGGCATGAATACTTCATAAATTATAGATATGTCAAAGACGTATCAACATCCCCAAGCTTAATTCCTGATCATCCTCAAGTAGGTAAATGACAAAAGAAATAATTTATGAAGTGTGAATGCTAGCATAGTGCACAAGTTCGATCAACGATAATTCCAATAACTTTTTCTATCATCATTATATATCATAAATGGTAGCTCATCTCATAAAACATTTCATGATCAAGTAACAAGCTATTCACATGTTAAAGTATAGACCATAAAGTTTCTTGAAAACTAGCAAACTATGTTCTCAGTCACCAAACAATTGCAATTCATCTTACTTTCAAGAAGGGTCTATGTAAGACCTTTGATTTAGCAAATTCCACATACTCACACTATCATATAGTCTTCCATGATTGCTAACACTCAAAGCATATTTTTAGGCCAAATAGCATCTGCGGAACACAAAGGAAGATAGGGGCTTAATGTTTCACCTCCCAACTTACTTATCATATAGATAATTGTCAACAATAATAATTCATGATCAAATATATTTGAATGGCCATATATGCTTAGATCTTTCCCCATCACATGATGCTTGCCAAATAAAGGGAAGGTTGGAATGAGAAGGAATACTACTGACTCTTGCATAAAAGTAAAAGTAGGCCCTTCGTAGAGGGAAGCAGGGATTTGCAGAGGTGCTAGAGCTCGAACTTTTAAAACAGAGATGAATATAATTTTGAGAAGTATGCTTTCATTGTCAACATAACGACCGAGAGTTCGCACTATCTTCACACATTATAGGCATTTCCAAACAGAATGGTAAAGTTTTTACTCACCCTCACCAACAATCACACTCTACGGCTGATTCGAAACAACGGGTACCGTCCATACCAACAACTTTCCTGGGGGAGTTTTGTTTAATTAATTGTGATTTTGTTTTTGATCTTTTGATCATAGGACTGGGCATCCCAATTACAAGCCACTCTCTCATGAATGATAAGTGAATAAACACTCATCGTAAGAATAACCCACCTAGCATGGAAGATACTGACAGCCCCTAGTTTCTACATGAGCGATTCGATCATACAAAACAGATTATTATGTCAAGGTTTAGAGTTTGGCACATGCAAATTTACTTGGAACGACAGGTAAATACAACATGTAGGTAGATATGGTGGACACTCATGGAAGAAACTTGGTTCAAGGATTTTGGATGCACAAGCAGTATTCCTGCTTAGTACAGAAATTTTGCCTAGCAAAAGATTCTAAATACCAAGCACCACATGTTGGAGAATCCATAACAATATAACTTCTATACAAATATACCCAAGCATAACTCATTACATTGTCTTCCTTGTCCAACTTCAACTAATTTTCTCAAGTTTGCAAATATTTAATGGAGCTCACAATCATAGAAGATATCCAAGATAGTATATTTATATGTGAAATCTCTATTCCTTCAATATTCTTTCATGAATTGTCCAAGTGACCAATACTATGTTTGCTAACTTTCAATAATTTTACCACCTCTACTTCTTGTATGTGAAGTTATTACTCCCCATGGGATAAGCATATGAAACATATATAATTTCAGATTTATGATATTCAATTCAATCAACCATTTACTCATAGGATATAAGTTAAGCACGAGAGTAAATGACAAACTACTTCAAAAAGATATAAGTGAAGACCAATGAGTAGTCAAATAATTATTTAGCTATGTGAGGACTCTCTCTCATTTAAGAATTTCATATCTTAATATTTTATTCAAACAGCAAGCAAAACAAAATAAAATGACATTCGAAGTATAGCACAACCAATGTGAAGAAGCAAAAACATAGGCTCGGCCGAGGCTAACCGATAATTGTTGACGAAGAAAGGTAGGATGCCAACCATGGCATCCCCAATCTTAGATGCTTGATACTTCTTGAAATATTAATTATGGATTCCTTGGGACTCCCCAAGCTTGAGCTTTTGTGTCTCCTTAATTCCTCTCATATCCTAGTTTCCCAGAATCTTAAAAACTTCATGCACACAAAACTCAACAAGAACTCGTGAGATAAGTTAGTATAAATCAATGCAAAACCTTATAATTCTCTACTGTAGCAAATCAATAAAATTATAATTTGACATTACATACTAATTGCCTCTACATATTTAATACTCCCATCCTCAAATAGAATCATTAAACAAGCAAACATATGCAAACATAACAGCAATCCGTCTAAACAAGACAGCATGTAAAGAATGCAAGAGGAATCATACTTTCCTAACTCTAAACATTACGAAATATTACCACACTGTAGAAGTTTTTTGTTACTCATTGTGTAAGAATTGCATGATTTTATCACGTTCTGACTATTCACAAATATTCAGACAATGATAGAAAACTTTCTGTTTTCAAAACAACAACATATAGACTTGCAAAATAAGCATGGTAAAGGCTACACTTGACCTTTTTATTGAATTAAAAGATGCAGAACATTACTCTAAATAATAGAAAGTAAATCCTAATAAAATAAAATGACGCTCCAAGCGAAACTCATATCATGTGGCGAATAAAAATATAGCTCAAAGTAAGGTTACCGATAATGTTGAAGATGAAAGAAGGGATGCCTTCCGAGGCATCCCGAAGCTTAGTTTCTTGGGTATTCCTTGAATATTACCTTGGGGTGCCTTGGCATCCCCAAGCTTAGGGTCTTGCCACTCCTTATTCTCCTCATATCGATATCTCACCCAGAACTTGAAAACTTCAATCACATAAAACTTAGTGGAACTTCGTGAGATGCGTTAGTATAATAAAGCAAATCATGCACTTGGGTACTGTCGAAGACAATATTCACAATTGTTCTCACAAAATTCCTATTGTAACTTATCATTTCCACAATTTATATCACTTTATGTAAGCTATGGAAACACTAAAACATGCAAAGTATGCATTGAAAACATAATCTATCAAAAATAGAACTGTCTGTAATAATATGGAAACTTCTTATATTTCTGTAACTCCAAAAATTCTGAGAAATTAGAAAATTCTGCCCAATTTGTATATCAATCTTGTGCACAAATAGACAGGATTTTATCGCTCTTCTGTAAAAAATGAAAATTATTTTACTTGGCGTAAAAGTTTCTATTTTTAGTAAGATCAAATCAACTATCACCACAGACCATCCCAAAGGTCTTACTTGGCATTTTATTGAAACAAAAGCTATAAAACATGATTACTACAGTAGCATAATCATGTGAACACACCAAAACAGTAGGTATAAATATTGGGTTGTCTCCCAACAAACGCTTCTCTTTAATGCCTATTTAGCTAGGCATAATGATGTCAATGATGCTCACATAGAAGATAAGAATTGAAACATAACGGGAGCATCTTCAAGCATATGACTAGCACATTTAATTCTAAACCACTTCCTATGCATAGGGATTTTGTGAGCAAACAAATTAGGGGAACAAGAATCAACTAATATAGGAAGGTAAAACAAGCATAACTTCAAGATTTTCGACACATATAGAGGAAAGTTGATATTATTACAACTCCTACAAGCATGTATTCCTCCCTCATAACAATTCTCAGTAGCATCATGAATGAATTCAACAATATAACTATCACATAAAGCAATCTTTTCATGATCCACAAGCATAGAAAATTTACTACTCTCCACATAAGCAAAATTCTATCCATTCATAATAGTGGGAGCAAATTCAACAAAATAACTATCAGGGGTGGCATAATCCAATTGAAAATTACATTATGATGAAAAGTTTCATGAGTATCAATTTTCTTTATAGCATACATGTCATCACAATAATCATCATAGATAGCAACTTTGTTCTCATAATCAATTGGAACCTCTTCCAAAATAGTGGATTCATCACTAAATAAAGTCATGACCTCTCCAAATCCACTTTTATCAATATTATAAGATTCAACACCCTCCAAAATAGTGGGATCGTTACCTAGAGTTGACACTTCCAAACCCACTTTCATCAATATAATCATCATAAATAGGAGGCATGCTATCATCATAATATATTTGCTCATCAAAACTTGGGGGACAAAAAATATCATCTTCATCAAACATAGCATACCCAAGCTTATGGCTTTGCATATCATTAGCATCATGGGTATTCGAAGAATTCAAACTAACAACATTGCAATCATGCTCATCATTCAAATATGTAATGTCAACCATTTTATGAACTTCTTCTTCTAACACTTTGGCACAATTTTTCTTTCCATCATTTTCACGAAAGACATTAAAAAGATGAAGCATATGAGATAACCTAAATTCCATTTTTCTAGTTTTCTTTTATAGACTAAACTAGTTATAAAACAATAAACTAAAAGATTCAATTGCAAGATCTAAAGATATACCTTCAAGCACTCACCTCCTCGGCAACGGCGCCAGAAGAGAGCTTGATGTCCACTACGCAACCTTCTTCTCGTAGACTTGTGTTGGGCCTCCAAGCACAGAGTTTTGTGGGACAGTAGCAATTTTCCCTCAAGTGGATGACCTAAGTGTTGGGAAATGTAGCATGCAATTTCAAAAAAAAATCCTATGCTCAAGCAAGATCTATCTAGGAGATGCATAGGAATGAGAGGGGGAGAGTGTGTCCACGTACCCTCGTAGACTGAAAGTGGAAGCCTTTGACAACACGGTTGATGTACTCGAACTTCTCGTTCCGACCGATCAAGCACCGAACGTACGACACCTCCAAGTTCTGCACACTTTAGCTCAATGACGTCCCTCAGACTCTTGATCCAGTAGAGTGTCCAGGAAGTAGATGAGTTCCATCAGCACGACGGCATGGTGACGATGATGGTGAAGTGATCCGCGCAGGGTGTCGCCTAAGCACTACGAAGATATGATTGGAGGCGTAAACTATGGAGGGGGCGCCGCACATGGCTAACAATTGTTGGTGTGTGTTCTAGGCGCCCCCTCCCCACGTATATATAGGTGGGAGGGGGAAGGGGCAGCCTTGGGGCGTTGGAAATCATAATTCCTTTGTATTTAAGCTTTGAAAATTATTCAGATGTTTCTATAATGCTATGCCTTTGCAATTCTTTCTTCCTCTGATTAAGTACCGATACTCACATCAGCTCCGTTGTGGATGGCTAGATCCATTGTTGGGTTATTATCCGACAGAGTCCTTCATATTCAATCACCCTGTGAGTTCTTCCCCTGATACATAATGCCTTTGGTAACATGTATCCCCTGCTTGGCCACCCATGCTCTGCTTTTGAGCTTGTGTTATTTACTCCTGAAGTTAGTCGTGTATGTTCCTATGATATCATGCAGAGCATCCTATGATCATCCCCATGTACACTCTACCATACGCCTTTGGACCTAAGGTGATCTTCCCTTTCCGCATGTAAGACATGGATGCTACTTCAAGCGCGGACCATGTGCATACTCATGTACACCCGAGGATACCATGGAGAGCCCAAGGACCAAGGCCAAGTGTGCGCAGTAGTGAAGGAAGGAGAAGGAAGAAAGGCCAGCTGCTACAGCAGCCGGACATCCGGCCCGTGTCCCCAAAATCTAGCCCTCCATCATCGAATGCATCTGGAAGCGACCTAGGGCAGCCCGGACATCTGGCCTCCCAGCCCGCACATCCGGCCTGTCGCAAAGCCCCGGACATCTGACCTGACGCCCGGACATCCGGCCAACCCTGTGCGTAGTGTAACGGGCCACCAGCGCATGTACCCCTTCACTTCGTCCCCAACTTGTACTACGACTATAAATAGACCTCTCCCACCTCCTAGTTAGGGTTAGCGTTGTGTTAGCTCATATGTGAGATAGAGCTTCGCTCCCATCCGGATCTACTCCATTGTGAGGGACCGTGACCTCTTCGGAGAAGATCCACCTTGGATTCAAGACCCCTTCATGGGAAGACTGATGCGGAGCACCCAAGGCCATCCCCATGGACCCAACTACATCTACTACGACACCTCATGGACCCATGACACGAGCACATGCAAGAGCTCTTGAAACCGAGGTGACATCTCTCCTCTCACAATTCCATTCTGATCCACTTGAGACATGGTTACTACCTCAAACGGAGATGTTTTGTGTCATTAGGTACCAAAGAACCAGCCTGGAAGGAGCTACGGAACGAGATGGACGTCAAGAGCCTGAAGAGGAGCCGCACACGCCACGACGAGTGGTACTACCACTGGCGAGCGGTACTACCGCTGAAGCCCTTCAAGCGGAACTGCCGCCGGGCATCCGCTCCACTGCCGCTCAACCCGACAAATCCCTGTGTTCGCACGACCCGGGTCCGGTACTACCGCCTGTACCAGCGGCACTACCGCTTTGAGCGGTACTACTGCCCGTTGCCCGGTACTACAGCCCTGCCTGTGCGTAGAGAACGGGCCTAGGGCCCATGTATCCCCTCGTCACTTACCCTTTCGTGGATTTAGACTATATATACTTGTTCCTTAGCCCCGAACTAGGGTTAGCAAATGTTTAGCTCATATTTGTGAGAGAGCTTTGCTCATCCACTTGGTTACCTTCTCGTCGGAGATTCGAGCCTCCACCGGAGAAGATCCCCAAGCGGATTCAAGACCCCTCTTGAGAGAAGAACATTAAGACCTCCTCACGGAGAAGACCGGTTACCGTGTATCGTCCTTAGCTGTCCGTGGATTCGTGTATCACCCCTATGTACTCGAGGATCTAGCCCTTGTGTGACTTATTCATGTCAGTTTAGTGTTTCCTCTCGTGTTTCTTATTGTGTTTCCTCTCCGTTCCTCCTCGTGTTCTTTGTGATTTCCCCAGGATCCGCTCCTTTCGTGAAAGATCGAGCGATTAGGGTCTCTACCCTACATCATCTCGGCATCAGAGCCACGTTGGTCATGATTTCGGAGCCTCCCTATTGTGTTGCTATCCTTATTTTGTTGTTTTTCGTCCTAAATTAGAAAATGCCCACCAAAAATAGCCCCAATTTTTTTTGTGATTTGTTGGTTTGACGTAGTTTTGTTGGATTTGATCCGTAGATTTGCTTGGTTTCAAGTGGATCTAGCATCTCCCCAATTTTCTCCTCTTTCCATCCACGAAATCGCTCCAATTTTGACCTCGAAATCATCCTTTTCCTCCCCAAAATTCGCCCCGATCCAGATCTTGCGGTACTACCAGCGGTACTACCACCTCACCAGCGGTACTACCGCCTCACCGAGCGGCACTACCGCTTAAGTATCACCAGCGGTACTACCACCTGTTCCAGCGGTACTACCGTTCCACCCAGTTTCCGCCCATCCGATTGGCATTTTTGCCTCCACCACTTATACACCGTCACCACTTCCGCATACTACCCCCATTGTGCCCGTTTCGCACTCTGACACGTGTTGCCACTTCGACGTTTGAGAATTTGAGTTGGGGTACTGTATCCTTTTGTGTTTCGGCTATTTAGGTACGGTTCGACATCGACACCACCGCAGCTAATCTTCGCCACAGACGCGTCATCAACAACAACCACCTCGACTACACCATGGTATTCGTGCCACCATTTTGACACCATACCGGAAGCAACACCGGTAACCTCATCTTGTTATTGGACATATCACTCTTGCCATTACATTGATAGCCATCATAGCTGTACTCCTTTGCGTTGCTTACCCATCGAGACTAGCCATTGAGTATTGCCGGCAACGAGACTTGTGCACATTAGTGATCATACTTCCCATAGCATACATACATCATTGTTGCCTATATTGGTATCATCTCTTGTGTCACAAAGTTGTCATCACATACTCACTTGCTATCTTGGTTCATCAAGCATTGCATGAGAAAAGAGCTCCAACATCAAAGAGCCAAACAAGCTTTTAAGCAAAGAGAAAAGATAAGCAAAAAGCTTTTAAGCAAGAACCATAGCATCATACAACATTAAGACTGTCATACTCGATCATCTTGGATCATATCATAGCAACACCTTGCATACAAAATATTTGGGATAGAAGTCATTGCATTTTTGCTAAGTAGGTTGTGCACAAGTTCTTGTATCCGCCTATCGTGCAATCATGCTAGCGTCTCTCTAGTGTTGTGCAACAAGAGCATTTTTTTGGATTCCACATTTTGGCTCACCCTTGGTTGCACAACCCCACTTATCTTTTTGCGCGTGTGTTTCCGTGTACCTTATATGCTTGGTCTACTTGTTACATTGCATCTTGCGAATCTTTTCCAACATTATTGAAGCTCACTTACAAATTGCATCAAATTTTTGTGCCACCATCCTAACCAAGCTCCACCATAAGCTTTTACTTGTGTAGGTGTGAGAAACCGACAAGAGCTAGTACCAATTGTGCTATTTCCTTGTCCTACATTGGAGTGATCCTCGATCCACTTTCAACTTCGGTCAAGGTACATTTGGTACTCGTTCTTCTCTTTCTACCACTCACATTTGTCTTGGAATGATGGATAGGCCAATTACTTCTACCAACCCACTCTTCATGGAGCAAGACGACGACATGAACTCCTTCATCACCAAGAGTCACCTCTTTGGTGCACAACGTGCTTTGCATCAAGAGCAACAAGCTATGAGTGAAGCATCGACAACCTTGCCGCCGACTTGCGACTCTCCGAGCAACGTACAAGGGACTACTTCGACCACAAGCTCGACGATCACAAGCAGGAGAATGACACAAGGATGGACGAAATTCATGCTTTGTTGCTCAACCGCTCGTCTTCCACTTCAAGACGGAGTCGTTCAAGACGCCACTCCGACTTCACCATCTCTGGCTCAAGTACACCATCTTCGAACACTCTTCGACGTGCCACGTGCAACGAACATCACGCAAACCTCAATCCTCTGCGCGAACTGACTCGCAAGAGCATCGACGACATCAAACCCAAGAAGCCTTTGCACTAGCACGAGCACCGCAACGACAACGCCAACATGAAGAGGAAGAACGCGCGCGTCTACACCAAAATGCTCAAGATGCCGAGGCACAACGTCAAGAACAACAACTCCGTGATGCTCAAGCACTTGCAGCGCATCAAGCTCTACGCGACTCGAGTCGAGCCGTTTCCGACCGAAGCCGACAAGCCCGTGAACAAGAGGAAGCATTTCGTGAAGAAACTCAAGAACGAAGATTTCAACCTCGCGTGCATCGGCAAGTTCCTCCACAAGCTCGCCAAGAACAACAAATCAATCAACATCATGAAGACAATGGAAATCCTCCACGACAAGAGCAACATGAGGATAACAACCCTCCGCGCTAATAGCACGACGAGTTGAACAATCATCTACAACATGGGCGTCATCATCCCCGACCCCGACACAATGAAGAGCAACGTTATGGCAAGCTCAAGTTCACCATGCCCAAGTTCAACGGAAGCAATGATCCCGAAGAATACCTTTCATGGGCATTGAATGTTGACAAGATCTTCCGTTTGCACAATTATGAAGAAGAGAAGAAGATCGCGATGGAATCCCTTGAGTTCCAAGACTATGTCCTCATTTGGTGGGAATAAGTTATGGAGCGCCGAGAGGCACGAGGTGAACACCCATCACTACTTGGGCGCAAATGAAGGATGTCATGAGAGCACGCTTCGTACCTACCTACTACAACCACGACCTCTTCAAGAAACTCCAACAACTCAAGGAAGGAACCAAGAGCGTTGAAGAATACTACAAGGAGATGGAGATTGCAATGATAAGAGCCAATGTCATTGAAGATGATGAGCAAACAATGGCTCGCTTCTTGAATGGACTCAATCATCCCATCAAGAAGATCGCCGACTTCCAACCATACTCAAATCTCATCGAGCTAGTGCACCAAGCTACCAAAGCGGAACACCATGTGCAAGATGATTTCAAGTATGCCAAGTTCTCATCCAAGTCCTACGGCTTCTCCAATAACCAAGCTTCAACGACTCCAACACCGACTACAAGACCTTCTACTTCCAACATCGACAAGTCGACTTCCAAGAAAGCTTCGTCAACTACAAGCCATCCTCCTGCGAGCAACTTCAAGCCGAGAGCTTCATCATCATCAACCCCAACCAATGAGACCGTCAAGACGAGTTCCTTCAAGTGTTTCACTTGCGGAGGCCGAGGCCACAAGTCCTACGAGTGCACCAACAAGTGAACCATGGTCTTCAACGATGATGGCACTTATGACTCCTTGAGAAAAGGCGAAATGGAAGCCCTCGAGCAAGTCACCATGCACCGCCAAGCGAACAATGAAGGCGAACAAGTCTTTTGTGATGAAGACTCAAGTCCCGCACTTTTTGTCTCCAAAGTCTTGACTATCCATCATCACCTAGAAGAAGACCAACGATGCCACATATTCCACACTAAGGTCGGCGTCAATGGACGATCCGTCAAGGTCATCATCGATGGAGGGAGTTGTCATAATCTCGCAAGTGAAGAACTTTGCTCCAAGCTCCAGCTGCCCAATACGAAGCATCCACATCTGATGCAGAGCATCCCAAGGTCATCCCCATGGACCTACCATCGTCTCATCAAGTGCCTAGTGGACCCATGACTCGGTCACGTGCAAGAGCTCTTGAAACCGAGGTGACATCTCTCCTCTCACAATTCCACCTCGATGCACATGAAGCATGGCTACTACCTCATGTGGACACTTTGTGCAAACTCAGGTACCATGGAGAAGCTAAGGAGCAAGGACAAGAAGAAGAGGAAGATGGACGAGAAGACGAAGAAGAAGGAGGGCTGAAGGAAAAGTCCCAGCCACCGGACGACCAGCCGGGACCGGACGTCCGGCGCCTGAAGCCTCAGCCGAACCCCAGCGAGCGGACGTCCGGTCCAGACCAGACGATCGGTGCCCCTGCACCCGAAGCAAACAAGCAGACGTCTGGTCTGGACCGGACGACCGGTGCACGAGCACCCGAGCCAACATCAGCGGACGTCCGGAGCTACCGGACATCCGGCACCCCCATCACAGAACAGAACCAGCGGACGACCGGAGGACACCGGACGTCCGGCAGCTCCTGAGACACTGGACGACCGGTCCCCAGTGGACGTCCGGTACCTGTCTGCGCACAGTGTTCGGGCCCAAGGCCCATGTACCCCTTCACTTCGCCCCATTTTCACTTAGACTATAAATAGACCCCCCATTCCTCCTAGCTAGGGTTAGCAAATGTTTAGCTCATATTTGTGAGAGAGCTTTGCTCATCCACTTGGTTACCTTCTCCTCGGAGATTCGAGCCTCCACCAGAGAAGATCCCCCAAGCGGATTCAAGCCCCCTTTATGGGAAGATCCCTTTGTGGATTCAAGACCTCCTCACGGAGAAGAACCGGTTACCGTGTATCATCCCTAGTTGTTCGTGGATTCGTGTATCGTTCTATGTACTCGAGGATCTAGCCCATGTGTTACTTATTCATGTCGGTTTAGTGATTTCCTCTTGTGTTTTCCTTCCATTCTTCCCCGTGTTCGTGATTTCCCCGGGATCCGCTCCTTTCGTGAAAGATCAGGCGATTAGGGTCTCTACCCTACATCAACATCCATACAAAGTGCAATCGCTTAGTGACTCCGGCACTATCCATGTCGAGCACCGAGTACAAGTCTCCTTCAAGATTGGCGCCTACGAAGACACCTTGGAGTGCGATGTCGTTCCAATGACCGTTTGTCATATTCTCCTTGGACGGCCATGGAAATTCGATAGAGGAGTCGTACACAACGGCTTAACGAACCACTACATCTTCAAGATGAAGGGCAAGGAGTACGTCCTCCGTCCAATGTCACCAAGTCAAGTCATCGCCGACAAGCAAGCCACCCATCGTGGAGATCATAGTGAGAGAGCGAGCCACCAAAAAGAGAGTGAGCGCCACAAGCCAAAATTGAGTGCCTCCACGATGAGCGAAAACAAGAACCTAGTTCTATTTTCCACCAAACGTGAGATGAGAGAAGTGTGTGAGAACCCGTCTAGTGTCCTACACTACGTCCTCGTGTGCAAGGACAATGCACCACAAACTAACACTTCTCACACTCTTCCTCTAGTCTTGTCTTCTCTTTTGCAGGAATTTCAAGATGTTTTTCCCGATGAGCTACCTCTGGGTCTACCTCCTCTATGAGGCATTAAGCACCGAATTGACCTCATCCCTAGAGCACCTCTTCCGAACAAAGCTCCATATCGTGTCAACCCAAACAAAACAAAAGAAATACAAAGGCAGGTAAAGCATCTCATAGACCATGGACATGTGCGTGAAAGTTTGAGCCCTTGTGCCGTTCCGGTCATTCTTGTGCCAAAATGTGACGGTAGCTTTCGCATGTGCTCCGATTATAGACCTATCAATGCTATCACCATTCGCTATAGGTATCCCATCCCACGCCTAGATGATATGCTAGATGAGCTTAGCGGTACCACTATATTTTCCAAAATTGATCTTAAAAGTGGTTACTATCAAATCCGCATACAAGAAGGTGATGAATGGAAAACCGCCTTCAAAACCAAGTTTGGTTTGTATGAGTGGTTAGTCATGCCTATGGGTCTTTCGAAAGCACCGGGCACTTTTATGCGCCTTATGAATCATGTATTTCGCCCTTACATTGGTATATTTGTTGTGGTTTACTCCGATGACATTCTTGTGTTTAGAAATCCTATCAAAGAGCATGTCACCCATGTCTGCACCATTTTGCAAACTCTTAGAAATGAGCGCCTCTATGCTAATATGGAGAAATGCCTTTTTGGTGTTGATAAGCTCTTTTTCTTGGGTTTTGTTGTTTCTTCTAAGGGTGTTCATGTTGATGAGTCCAAGATCAATGCTGATGAGGACATCAATACCATTGTTACACCCACAACCTCTGTTGCTATACACACTGGACCGATTACTAGAGCTCGTGCGTGCCAATTGAATTATCAGGTACTTTGGTTTCTTGGTAACGATTCTAATGTTCATGAGAATATGATGCTCCCTAAATTGGATACATTTGTTTTGCTTACAAATGAAGGGCCTAGCTTGGAAAATAAAGATGAACCTTGGAGCAAGTTTAAGCATGGAGATGATGGCATGCGCAAGGGGAACAAGAACGGAGTTACAAGTGATGATTCCAGGACTCTGAAGCCACCATAATGAGTGCATGACGCATGGGACGAAATATACAAGATGCCACTTCATAAATTTCGTCCAGAAGCTATTTTAGGTGCTGCATCACCTTATTATTGGGCCGGGCCCATGTATTTTCGAAGTACTTAAGTATAGGCTGTTTTTAGAGTCCGTATGTGTGGGGAAACAAGAGTTAGGGTTGGTTTCGGACCCCTCCACCAAGGGCCAAGAAATTCGCCCTCTCTCCTCCATATATACAACCCTTAGGGCATCGTTTAGGCTTTGGGTTTTGTTTAGATTAAAAGCTCGCCATAGCTGCAACTTCGCGTACTTCGTTTGTGTTCAACAACCAGACCAAGGCGTCACAGAACCCCACCTTGATCAATAAAGCTTTCATCTTATATTCCCAATATCCAGATTGCAATCTTAGTTTCTTGCTTGTTCTTCGTTTGCTGGTAGGAAACATATCCTCATTGTCAGGTTGATCGTGCTCCGGCGTGGTCAATAACCCTCGGAAGTTGGTTTAGCGATTGCTAAGGCGCGACGTCTCGCACGATCGTAGTCGGATCGTCAAGGTCGACTCCCATAGAAAACGATAGCCACCATGTCATCGAAACATTGGGACACCATTGCCTCTATCAAGTGGTATCAGATTTTCAGGTTGCTCGGTGAGATTTTACAGTTTTTCGTAGATTAGATCGAGTCTGTTCTTCATACCTACAATCCATGAAAAAGCCAAAAAAATTAGGGTTAGTTCATCCTATCCGAACCAATCTGAGCCTTTTCATAATCTTTCCTATATTTGCTTTGTTGAATTTGCGGTTGCATCGTCGTGTCAAGTTGCTGGTCTTAGCGTCTAGTCCTTTAGAATTTCGAGTTCTGTTCACAGGTTGTCACGCCGCCGCCGCACCATCGTCATCTTCATTACCATATACCACCACCCCACCATATACATCGCCACTGCCATATACTACCACCAATCCGAGTCCACATATACCATCGCCATATACCACCACCAATCCGAGTCTAGATATACCATCGCCATATACCACCACCAATCCGAGTCCAGATATACCACCATAGTCTGAGTTCCACTAGTTTCATCTCCGCCACCAGTCCTAGACCGAGTCCAGTATTTGTTGCTTTGTTTTCGAGTTCTAGATCACGCCATACTCCGAGTCGTGACAGAGTAGGACTCCTGAGATTCCGTGCTACTCGCAGAAGAAAAATAGTTCCAAACTCAAAAAAAAAACAAAGTCTGGAAAATTCTAGCTAGGCACTTTTTAGACCATTTGTAGACTTTTTTGGAAAAAAATTTGTTGCGGAGCCAAAAAAAAGAGGAAAAAAGTGCAAAGAAAGTGAATAAAAAAGAAAAAAAATTCAGAGTGTGCTCCTCCATTGTTTACATGCAGCGCCGTGATTTTGTTAGTGTTCTAGGCTCGCGTCTCTAGCACGGTCTAGCCTAGGACCAACACAGTACCGTCGTTGAGCGTTTATTCAACTTTGCATCTCTGAATTGATTATTGCTGACCCTTTTTGCTACCATATTATAAGCCTTCCCAGCTCCACATACATCTACTTCGTGCGTTTGACTCTCCCTGGTAATCGCTCTATCCAAGCTTTGAGAGTTTTGACTACGACGGTTGCCGATCACCGCCTGCTGCTGGGTAAGAACTGGTAAGAATTTGAGATTTGCTTGACGGATTTGTGACACCACCACCACCTCTTGTTAGTAGTCTGTAGGATCATATTCTTGTGTGTTTCTATTGTTGCTAACCATGGCAGGATCACAAGCCGACGAGACTGACTGGGAGAACATGACGAATAAGGAGTTGCATGTTAAATTTCAGCAAATGATGAGTGGACAGGTGCAAGGTGTGCTAAACAGATTTGAAGAGGCCATGGAGAAGGTAGATGGCATGGAGAAGATGTTCAAAACAAAGCTCGATAACAGGTTTAATGAATTGCTCGTGCGTCTTCCACCACCACCACCGGCTGCACCTAACGCACCTCTACAACAACAACAACAACGACTACCTACACATCATGAAACAACCCTCCACCGAGCGAGCCGTCTCCCTCTTACACCTGGCCAAACAATTGGTGCTGCTGTTGGTGCTGCTGTTGATACTTCTGTGGCTCTGTTGGTGCTGATGTTCGAAACAAAATGTTTACAATATCCCGAGGAGAGACGTGTTCCTTCTGCTGTTTGTGCATTCACTAGTTTTGCATGTGTTTGGTGGTCTGAGCATTGTAGATTATATCCTATTCCAGCTACTTGGGCTGCTTTGAAAACTGCTATGCGTACTCATTGGGTTCCACCATATTATCAACGTGAATTACTTCAAAAATTGCAGCGTTTAAGACAAGGAAAAAATTCTGTAGAAGAATATTATCAGGAATTACAAACTGGCATGATTAGATGTGGTATAGTTGAGGAGAATGAATCTATGCTTGCACGTTTTATGGGTGGATTGAATAGAGAGATTCAGACCATCCTAGAGTATAAGGAGTATAATAATATCACTCGTTTATTCCATGTTGCTTGTAAAGCTGAACGTGAAGTGCATGATCGACAGGCATTGGCGCGAACTAACTTTTCTGCAGGTCCATCTTCATCATGGACACCACGTGCATCCTCTACTTCCACTCCACCAGCACCTCCATCAGGTGCCACCTCCAGCCGTGATACAAGAAAGCAGACACAACCACCACTATCTGCCAAGAGCACACCTGCTGGACCTGCGCATTGCTCTTCTTCTTCCATGGCATCAACAGGGCACACAAGTGATATTATTTGTCATCGTTGTAAGGGAAGAGGACATTTTGCGAGAGAATGCCAATCTCAGCGTGTGATGATTGCTACTGAGGATAGTGGGTATGAGTCCGCTAGTGACTATGATGGGGAGACTTTGGCTATTATTACACGTGAAGAACATGGTGGAGATGATTCTGATCATGAGACGCAATACATGGCTGCTGAAGATGCTGACATGTATGAATGTTTAGTTGCTCAACGTGTTTTGAGTGTGCAGGTTACACAAGCTGAGCAAAATCAGAGGCATAATTTGTTCCATACAAAGGGAGTTGTGAAGGAACGTTCTGTTCGCGTCATCATAGATGGAGGGAGCTGCAATAACTTGGCTAGCATGGAGATGGTGGAGAAGCTATCTCTCACCACAAGACCACATCCACATCCTTACTACATCCAATGGTTCAACAACAGCGGCAAGGTTAAGGTAACACGTACTATTCATGTGCATTTTAGTATCTCTACATATGCTGATTATGTTGATTGTGATGTGGTACCTATGCAAGCATGTTCCTTATTACTTGGTAGACCATGGCAATTTGATAAAAATTCTGTACACCATGGTCGAAACAATCAGTATACTCTTGTTCATAAGGATAAAAATATTACTTTGCTTCCTATGACTCCTGATTCCATTTTGAAAGATGATATTAATAGAGCTAATAAAGCAAAACAGGAGAAAAATAAGAGTGAAAATCACATTGTGGCAAAAGAATTTGAGCAACAAATGCAGCCTAATAATAAACAATCTTGTGTTGCTTCTGAAATTAAATTGAAAAGTGCATGTTTACTTGCCACCAAATCTGATATTGATGATCTAGATTTTAGCAAATCTGTTTGCTATGCTTTTGTGTGCAAAGAGGCATTATTTTCATTCGAGGACGTGCCTTCCTCTTTGCCTTCTGCTGTCACTAACATTTTGCAGGAGTTCGCTGACGTCTTTCCACAAGACATGCCACCGGGATTACCACCTATTTGAGGGATTGAGCATCAAATTGACTTAATTCCCGGTGCATCATTACCCAACCGTGCACCATACCGTACCAATCCAGAGGAGACGAAAGAGATTATGCGTCAAGTACAAGAACTTCTCGACAAAGGTTATATATGCGAATCCCTTAGTCCTTGTGTTGTTCCTATCATTTTAGTGCCGAAAAAGGATGGTACGTCGCGTATGTGCTTGATTGTAGAGGCATTAATAATATTACTATTCGTTATCGTCATGCTATATCTAGGCTAGATGATATGCTTGATGAATTGAGTGGCTCTACAATATTCTCCAAAGTTGATTTGCGTAGTGGATAACATCAAATTCGTATGAAATTGGGAGATGAATGGAAAACAGCATTTAAAACTATGTTTGGATTATATGAGTGGTTAGTCATGCCTTTTGGGTTAACTAATGCACCTAGTACTTTCATGAGGTTAATGAACGAAGTTTTACGTGCTTTCATTGGACGATTTGTGGTAGTTTAATTTGATGACATATTGATTTATAGCAAATCTTTGGAGGAACATTTGGAACATTTACGTGCTGTTTTTATTTCTCTACATGATGCATGTTTGTTTGGTAACCTTGGAAAGTGCACCTTTTGCACCGACCGAGTATCTTTTCTTGGCTATGTTGTTACTCCACAGGGAATTGAAGTTGATAAAGCCAAGATTGAAGCTATTGAGAGTTGGCCGCAGCCCAAAACAGTCACACAAGTGAGGAGTTTCCTTGGCCTCGCTGGTTTCTATAGGCGTTTTGTGAGAGATTTCAGCACCATTGCTGCACCTCTCAACGAGCTTACAAAGAAGGATGTGCCTTTTGTTTGGGGTACCGCATAGGAAGAAGCCTTCACGGTATTGAAAGATATGTTGACACATGCTCCTTTACTCCAACTTCCTAATTTCAATAAGACTTTTGAGCTTGAATGTGATGCTAGCGGAATTTGATTAGGACGTGTGTTATTACAAGATGGCAAACCTGTTGCATACTTTTCTAAAAAATTGAGTGGGCCTAGTCTGAACTATTCTACTTATGATAAAGAATTATATGCTCTTGTTCGGACCTTACAAACATGGCAACATTATTTATGGCCCAAGGAATTTGTTATACATTCTGATCATGAATCTTTGAAACACATTAAAAGTCAAGCAAAACTGAACTGTAGACATGCTAAATGGGATGAATTCATTGAGACTTTCCCTTATGTCATTAAACACAAGAAGGGTAAAGAAAATGTTATTGCTGATGCATTGTCTCGTCGTTATACTATGCTTTCACAACTTGACTTTAAAATATTTGGTTTGGAGACCATCAAAGATCAGTATGTTCATGATGCTGCATTTAAAGATGTATTGCAGAATTGTAAGGAAGGGAGAACATGGAACAAGTTCGTTCTTAACGATGGATTTGTGTTTCCTTCTAACAAGCTATGCATTCCAGCTAGCTCCGTTCGTCTTTTGTTGTTTCTGGAGGCGCATGGAGGAGGATTAATGGGACACTTTGGCGTCAAGAAGACGGAGGATATACTTGCTACACATTTCTTTTGGCCAAAGATGAGACGGGATGTTGAGAGTTTTGTTGCTCGCTGCACTACATGTCATAGAGCTAAGTCACGACTCAATCCTCATGGTTTATATATGCCTTTGCATGTACCTAGTGTTCCTTGGGAGGATATATCTATGGACTTTGTTTTAGGTTTATCTCGAGCAAAGAAGGGGAGGGATAGCATATTTGTTGTCGTGGATAGGTTCTCGAAAATGGCACACTTTATACCATGTCATAAAAGCGATGATGCTGTTAATGTTGCTGATTTGTTCTTTCGTGAAATTATTCGCTTGCATGGTGTGCCAAATACTATTGTTTCAGATCGTGATACTAAATTTCTTAGCCACTTTTGGAGATGTTTATGGGCTAAGTTGGGTACTAAACTGCTTTTTAGTACTACTTGTCACCCCCAAACCGATAGACAAACTGAAGTAGTCAATAGAACATTGTCTACTATGCTTAGGGCTGTTTTGAAGAATAATAAGAAAATGTGGGAAGAATGCTTGCCTCATATTGAATTTGCTTATAATCATTCATTGCATTCTACTACTAAGATGTGCCCTTTTGAAATTGTGTATGGTTTCCTACCTCGTGCACCTATTGATTTGTTGCCTCTTCCATCTTCGGATAAGGTTAATTTTGATGCTTAAGAACGTGCTGAATTGATTTTAAAAATGCATGAGTTAACTAAGGAAAGCATTGAGCGTATGAATGCTAAATATAAACTTGCTGGAGATAAGGGTAGAAAAAATGTTGTGTTTGCACCTGGAGATCTTGTTTCGTTACATTTGCATAACCATAGATTTCCTAATTTGCACAAATCAAAGCTAATGCCACGTGTTGATGGTCCTTTTAAGGTGTTAGAGAAAATAAATGATAATGCATATAAACTTGAGCTTCCTGCAGATTTTGGGGTTAGTCCCACTTTTAACATTGTAGATTTGAAGCCTTATTTGGGTGAGGACGATGAACTTTCGTCGAGGACGACTTCATTTCAAGAAGGGGAGGATGATGAGGACATCAATACCATTGTTACACCCACAGCCCCTGCTGCTATACACACTGGACCGATTACTAGAGCTCGTGCACGCCGATTGACTTATCAGGTACTTTCGTTTCTTGGTAATGATTCTAATGTTCATGAGAATATGATGCTGCCTAAATTGGATACATTTGTTTTGCTTACAAATGAAGGGCCTAGCTTGGACAAGAAAGATGAACCTTGGAGCAAGTTCAAGCAAGGAGATGATGGCATGCGCAAGGGGAACAAGAACGGAGTTACAAGTGATGATTCCAGGACTCTGAAGCCACCATAATGAGTGCATGAAGCATGGGACGAAATATACAAGATGCCACTTCATAAAGTTCGTCCAGAGGCTATTTTAGGTGCTGCGTCACCTTATTATTGGGCCAGGCCCATGCATTTTCGAAGTACTTAAGTATAGGCTGTTTTTAGAGTCCGTATGTGTGGGGAAACAAGAGTTAGGGTTGGTTTAGGACCCCTCCACCAAGGGCCACGAAATTCCCCCTCTCTCCTCCATATATACAATCCTTAGGGCATCGTTTAGGCTTTGGGTTTTGTTTAGATTAAAAGTTCGCCATAGCTGCAACTTCGCATACTTCGTTTGTGTCCAACGACCAGACCAAGGCGTCACAGAACCCCACCTTGATCAATAAAGATTTCATCTTATATTCGCAATATCCAGATTGCAATCTCAGTTTCTTGCTTGTTCTTCGTTTGCTCGCAGGAAATAGACCCTAGTGGTCAGGTTGATCGTGCTCCGGCATGGTCAATAACCCTCGGAAGTTGGTTTAGCGATTGCTAAGGCGCGACGTCTCGCACGTTCATAGTCAGCTCGTCAAGGTCTACTCCCACAGAAAACGATAGCTACCATCTCATCGAAACATCGGGACACCTTTGACTCTATCAAATGCTATTAAGACTTGGCCGCAACCAACCAACTTGCATCAAATGCGTAGTTTTCTTGGCCTTGCGGGTTTCTATCATCGCTTTGTGAAGGATTTTAGCACCATTGCTTCGCCTTTGCATTCTTCGAGGAAGAAGAATGCGCCTTTTGTTTTGGGACCTTCCCAAGATACCGCATTCAATGAGCTTAAGAATCTGCCTACTCATGCTCCCGTGCTTGCTTTACCAAACTTCAACAAGCCTTTTGAAATTCATTGCGATGCTAGTGGTAATGGCATAGGAGGTGTGTTAACGCAAGAGAAGCGCCCCATAGCTTTCTTTAGTGAGAAACTTTCCGGAGCGCAACTCAATTATCCCATATATGACAAAGAGCTATATGCTTTAGTCCGCGTTTTGCATGAATGGGAACATTACCTTCGTCCCCATGAGTTTATCATTCATACCGATCATGAGACTCTCAAGTATCTTAAGGGACAAACTAAGTTGAACAAGCCTCATGCTAAATGGAGTGAATTTATTGAGTCTTTTCCCTATGTCATCGAGAACATCAAGGGTGAAGAAAACATAGTAGCGGATGCTCTTTCCGTCATATGCATGCTTGTCACGCAACTTGAGTTAGATGTCATTGGGTTCGAGCATATCAAAGACTTGTATGAGCATGATGCAACTTTTGCTACTCCTTATGCCAAGTGTTTGTCGAATACATCTTGGGAACGCTATTACATCAAAGACGGCTATCTTATGAGAGCTAACAAACTTTGCATCCCCGAGTCATCCCTTCGTTTGTTGATTTTGCATGAATCGCATGGAGGAGGCTTAATGGGACACTTCAGACGCGACAAGACGTTTGCCACGCTCTCGAAGAGCTACTTTTGGCCAAAGATGTTTCAGGACGTCAATCGTTTCACCAACCGGTGTTCTACATGTCGCAAAGCTAAGTCCAAAGCTCAATCTCATGGTCTCTATATGCCTTTACCAATTCCATACCAACCTTGGGAAGACATTAGCATGGACTTTGTACTTGGTTTGCCTAGAACTCAGAACGAAAAAGACGCCATATTTGTCATAGTGGACCGTTTCTCCAAAATGGCACATTTTATTCCTTGTCACAAGATAGACGATGCTTCACATATTGCTAATCTCTTTTGTAGGGAAATATTGGGTCTCCATGGTGTGCCAAAGACAATTGTCTCGGACCACGACGTCAAGTTCCCTAGCTACTTTTGGAAGACCCTATGCACCAAGCTCGGAATCAAGCTACTCTTCTCCACAGCGTACCATCCTCAAACCGACGGCCAAACGGAGGTGACAAACCGCACACTCTCCGCTCTACTTCGAGTACTCATCAAGAAGAACATCAAGGAGTGGGAGGAGTGCCTACCTATCGCCGAGTTCGCCTACAACCGAGCAAGGCACTCAATAACCGGCAAGTCTCCTTTAGAGGTCATTTACGGATTCAACCCATTGTCACCATTGGACATTCTTCCTCTACTACTCCAAGAGCGCATCAATTTGGACGCAAGTGCGCGTGTGACACATCTCAAGAAGGTGCATGAAGATACAAGAAACACCATCGAGCGCCAAGTTCAACACCTTGCGACCAAGCTCAACTTTAACAAGCAACCTATGGTCTTCAACATTGGTGATCTCGTGTGGCTACACCTTCGCAAGGACCGCTTTCCACAAGAATGGAAGTCCAAGCTTCGACCACGAGCGGATGGACCCTTCAAGGTGCTTGCACGCTACAACGACAACGCTTACAAGATCGACCTCCCACGCAACAAGTACAACGTGAGCGACATCTTCAACGTCAAAGATCTCTCTCCCTTCCATGGTGATGAAGAATTTGATTCGAGGACGGATCTTCCCCAAGGGAGGGGAGATGATGCGGAGCATCCCAAGGCCATCCCCATGGACCCAACTACATCTACTACGGCACCTCTTGGACACATGACACGAGCTCGTGCAAGAGCTCTTGAAACCGAGGTGACATCTCTCCTCTCACAATTCCACTCTGATCCACTTGAGACATGGTTACTACCTCAAACGGAGATGTTTTGTGTCATTAGGTACCAAGGAACCAGCCTGGAAGGAGCTACGGAACGAGATGGATGTCAAGATTTTGAAGAGGAGCCGCACACGCCAGGACGAGCGGTACTACCGCTGGCGTGCGGTACTACCGCTGAAGCCCTTCAAGCGGTACTGCCGCCGGGCATTCGCTCCACTGCCGCTCAACCCGACAAATCCCTGTGTTTGCATGACCCGGGTCCGGTACTCCCGCCTGTACCAGCGGCACTACCGCTTTGAGCGGTACTACCGCCCGTTGCCCGGTACTACCGCCCTTCCTGTGCGTAGAGAACGGGCCTAGGGCCCATGTATCCCCTCGTCACTTACCCTTTCATGGATTTAGACTATATATACTTGTTCCTTAGCCTCGTACTAGGGTTAGCAAATGTTTAGCTCATATTTGTGAGAGAGCTTTGCTCATCCACTTGGTTACCTTCTCCTCGGAGATTCGAGCCTCCACCGGAGAAGATCCTCGAAGCGGATTCAAGACCCCTCTTGAGGGAAGAACATCAAGACCTCCTCACGGAGAAGACCGGTTACCGTGTATCGTCCTTAGTTGTCCGTGGATTCGTGTATCTCCCCCTATGTACTCGAGAATCTAGCCCATGTGTGACTTATTCATGTCGGTTTAGTGTTTCCTCTCGTGTTTTCTTATTATTCTTCCCACATTTTCTTATTATTCTTCAAAACAGCCCTATGCATAGTAGACAATGTTCTATTGACTACTTCAGTTTGTCCATCAGTTTGGGGGTGAAAATAGTACTAAAAAGAAGTTTAGTCCCCAACTTAGCCCATAAACATCTCCAAAAGTGGCTAAGAAATTTAGTATCACGATCTAAAACAATAGTATTTGGCACTCCATGCAAGCGAATAATTTCACAAAAGAACAAATCAGCAACATTAACATCATCGCTTTTATGACATGGTATAAAGTGTGCCATTTTCAACAACCTATCCACGACAACAAATATGTTTTCCCTCCCCTTCTTTGTTTGAGGTAAACCTAAAACAAAGTCCATAGATATATCCTCCCAAGGAACACTAGGTACATGCAAAGGCATATATAAACCATGAGGATTGAGTCATAACGTAGCTTTTTGACATGTAGTGTAGCGAGCATCAAAACGCTCAACATCCCGTCTCATCTTTGGACAAAAGAAATGTGTAGCAAGTATGTCCTCCGTCTTATTCATGCCAAAGTGTCCCATTAATCCTCCTCCATGTGCTTCCTGCAACAACAAAAGACGAACGGAGCTAGCTGGAATGCATAGCTTGTTAGCACGGAACACAAATCCATCATTAACAACAATCTTGTTCCAAGTTCTTCCTTGTCTACAATTCTACATTACATCTTTAAAATCAGCATCATGCACATATTGATCTTTGATGGTCTCCAAACCAAATATTTTGAAGTCAAGTTATGAAAGCATAGTATAGCGACGAGACAATGCATCAGCAATAACATTTTCTTTACCCTTCTTGTGTTTAATGACATATGGGTAAGTCTCAATGAATTCAACCCATTTAGCATGTCTACGATTCAGTTTAGCTTGACTTTTAATATGTTTAAATGATTCATGATCAGAATGTATAACAAATTCTTTGGGCCATAAATAATGTTACCATGTTTCTAAAGTCCGAACAAGATCATATAATTCTTTATCATAAGTAGAATAATTCAGACTAGGCCCACTCAATTTTTTAGAAAAGCATGCAACAGGTTTGCCTTGTAATAACACACCTCCTAATAGAATTCCACTAGCACCACATTTAAGCTCAAAAGTCTTATTAAAATTAGGAAGTTGGAGTAAAGGAACATGTGTCAACTTATCTTTGAATACTGTGAAGGCTTCTTCCTGTGCGGTACCCCAAACAAAAGGTACATCCTTCTTTGTAAGCTCATTGAGAGGTGCAGCAATGGTGCTAAAATCTCTCACAAAACGCCTATAGAATCCAGCGAGGCCAAGAAAACTCCTCACTTGTGTGACCATTTTGGGCTGCAGCCAACTCTCAATAGCTTCAACCTTGGCTTTATCAACTTCAATTCCCTGTGGAGTAAGAACATAGCCAAGAAAGGATACTCGGTCGGTGCAGAAGGTGCACTTCCCAAGGTTACCAAACAAACGTGCATCACGTAGAGCAATAGAAACAACACGTAAATGTTCCAAATGTTCCTCCAAAGATCTGCTATAAATCAGTATGTCATCAAAATAGACTACCACAGATCGTCCAATGAAAACACGTAAAACTTCGTTCATTAATCTCATGAAAGTACTAGGTGCATTAGTTAACCCAAAAGGCATGATTAACCACTTGTATAATCCAAACTTAGTTTTAAATGTTGTTTTCCATTCATCTCCCAATTTCATACGAATTTGATGGTATCCACTATGCAAATCAACTTTGGGGAATATTGTAGAGCCACTCAATTCATCAAGCATGTCGTCTAGCCTAGGAATAGGATGACGGTAACAAATAGTAATATTATTAATGCCTCTACAATCAACACACATACGCGACGTACCATCTTTTTCAGCACTAAAATGATAGGAACAACAAAGGACTAAGGGATTCGTGTATATCACTTTTGTCGAGCAGCTCCTGTACTTGATGCATAATCTCCTTCGTCTCCTCTGGATTGGTATAGTATGGTGGACGGTTGGGTAATGATGCACTGGGAATTAAGTCAATTTGATGCTCAAACCCTCAAATAGGTGGTAATCCCGGTGGCACGTCTTATGGAAAGACGTCAGCGAACTCCTGCAAAATGTTAGTGACAGCACAGGGCAAAGAGGAAGGCACGTCCTCGAATGAAAATAATGCCTCTTTACACACAAAAGCATAGCAAACAGATTTGCTAAAATCTAGCTCATCAATATCAGATTTGGTGGCAAGTAAACATGCACTTTTCAATTTAATTTCAGAAAGAACACTAGATGATTTATTATTAGGCTTCATTTGTTGCTCAAACTCTTTTGCCACAATCTGATTTTCACTCTTATGTTTCTCCTGTTTTACTTTATTAGCTCTATTAATATCATCTTTCAAAATGGAATCAGGAGTCATAGGAAGCAAAGTAATATTTTTGTCCTTATGAACAAGAGTATACTGATTGTTTCTACCATGGTGTACAGAATTTTTATCAAATTTCCATGGTCTACCAAGTAACAAGGAACATGCATGCATAGGTACCACACCACAATCAACATAATCAGCATATGTAGAGATACTAAAATGCACACGAACAGTACGTGTTACCTTAACCTTGCCGCTGTTGTTGAACTGACGCGAACCATCCTATAATCATCCCCATGTACACTACGACGAGACCTCGACCTCGAGCATACGCCATTGGACACAAGGTGAACTCGTTCCTAAGTCCTTTCCCTTTCCATTCTTCCGAGACATGGTTGCTACCTAATGCCAAGACACTACATGTTCTTAGGAATCAAGGACTCAAGGAGAAGGAACACCCGCCATCAAGACTTGTGCAGAGTTTCTGCCAGGCCCGGACCTTCCGGCCACAGCCCGGAACCTCCGGCCCTCGCCACTCTAGCACAGCCTGCGCCGCGCCAACTCTCGGCTTACACCGGAACCCACACGGAACTTCCGGAGCCCGGACCTTTCGTCCCTGCCCGGAACTTCCGGCCTGCCTGCGTGCAGAGTCTCTGGGCCGAGGCCCATGTACCTGTTTTGCCCTCACTTACCCATTCGTGGCCCTAGACTATATATACTCCTCCACCTCCACCATTTGAGGGTCAGCGTTGGTTTAGCTCATTTGAGAGATAGAGCTACGCTCATCCATATCGGATCTACTCCATGAGAGAGACCGCAGCCTCTACGAAGAAGATCCACCTTGGATTCAAGGCCTCCTTGCGGAGAAGATCCCTTTGGATTCAAGCCCCCTTTCTAAGGGAAGATCCCCCCGTGGATTCAAGACCTCCTCATGGAGAAGAACCGGCTACCCTTTGTATCGTCCGTTGTCGGTGTACAAAAAGAGGGGTATGCTTTTTGTACCCCTATAACTGTGCACGGGCAGTCTGAGCCACCGGCACCACCACACTGAGCAAGGCAAGGGAGGTGAGCCAAGGTAAGGCCGAAGCTCAGGAGAAGCAGAACGACGCCAAGACCAAGACCACAAAGAGCGAAGGGGACGAAGCGGACCCCCTCGGCAAGATCCTTGCCGGGAGGCGGTTTTGGCAAACCCGGCAAGACCCTTACCGTGGCAGCTCGCCCCACACCTACGGAGTGAGTCACCCTTGAGTCCACTGCCCCCATGGGGCAAGGATTCGGGAGACATCCGCGTGGTGGCATGCAGATCTTTGTGAAGACATTCAAGATCAGATACACCCTTTAGAAGATGATGATCCTTGGCGGGATCCCAGCCAAGGAGGACCACAAGGCCCCCGGCAAGAGCCTTGCCAGGGATGACAGCAGGCGCCATGGAAAGACCCTTGCCGGGGCCCCAGCAAGGCCCTTGCGAAGAACACCCGTAGGGCCACAATCAGGCCCACGCCAGTCAAACCTCCACCACCATTCGCATGCAGCTGCCGACCCAACCAGCTGGGCAGGCACCTGCGTGGCGGCATGTAGATCTTCGTGCAGACCCACCACTGCGCCACCTCAGCTGCCTGCCTGCCTACATGGCACCGTGGGCGCCGCTGGCCAGGGCGCGTGTCAACACGAGAGGGAGCGGCGACGGACGAGACAGGGCTCTCCCCCATCCCCGATAAAGCAAGGACACCTAGACAAGACACATTAAATGCGCCTTGTAATGTAATGCGAGGGATAACCTCACATCACTGTTCCCTTTCCACCTCCTGTGTGCCACTGTGGCAACCCCTTTCCTATAAAAGGAGGCCCGAGGTGACCAGGAGGGGGATTCGGCTTTTTGGAGATCCTCACGGCCCATAGCTAGCTCAAGAACACAGATATACAATCCACCAAAGCAGGAGTAGGGTTTTACGCATCCCCGCGGCCTGAACCTGGATAAACGAACCGTGTGCTATCTGTTTGATCCGCTCTTCTCACGACCCCGCGCCCCGCAAACGTAGTAGGGATTCTTGTGATCCCATAGGTGTCGTTCCCACCGACATCTTTGGCGCGCCAGGTAGGGGTGCAGTTGTGAGAATCGGCTTTAGCAGTTAGTTCGACGCTTCTTCATCGTCATGGCGCCCAAGAAGAAGACGACGGTGGTGGTTGGCCCGTCGGAAGCCGGACATCCCGTCCTGACGCGCGCGAGCAGCGGACCGGTCACAGAAAGGACCCGGGGCGCCGTTCGCGAACACCAACACCGTCCCAGCAGCCGGAGATTGGGAGGCGGTGATGTTCGTGCGCCTGGTAACGGGCCGCACGCCGCCAAATCCAAAGACGGAGCCAAGCCCTCCGCGGGTGGCGCGGGGCCTTCCAAGATCGCTACCGCCCCGCCCGAAGGCGATGCGAGGGCCTCCAAGACTCCCACGCCGGCGCCGACGGCGCGCTCCTCTCAAGCGGCGCAAGACGAATGGCGCAATCACGCTGAAGACCCCGGGCGTCGCCGTGGGAAGAGCCCCGAGCGCCACTCCTGGGAGGTAGAAGACCTGCCCGCTCGCCGAGGCGCTGGTGAAGATGGCATGCGACCGCGGGGTCATGATAGAGCTCCTTCTAACATGGTCAGAAGTCGAAGCGCGTCGCGATCCGTGCAGGTTTCGCTGCCACCAACACCAGCAGAAGCCCTGGTGCGCGCGCAGTTGCTCCTCGATTTTCCTCCCACTACGGGGAAACTCGACGAATGGAGAGCCACTATCCGAAGCCTTGTTGCGATGGCCAACAAAGACGAACCGAGTCCGGTGGAGCCCCGGGGTCGATGCTCCGATGGAGTCCCACGCACCAGTGGCAAGAAAGCCGGCGGCGCCGCGACCATGGTGCACTCGCCTCCTCCTCGCCCGGTACCGCGGTTGCCAGCCCGTCGCGATGTTGCGGGCGACGAAGTCTCCATAGCATCGTCCGACCCGCGGACCCACTGTGACCAGCTCCAAGTCCTTCGGGAACGAGAACATGAAGACGCTCGAACCAGTATCGAGCGCAGGCGCGGAGAGCGCCACCAGTCAGACAAGCGAGCAGGGCCTGCTGCGAACCACCCAGCACCGGATAGCCCTGGAGGCCTACCTTACGAGGTAGGCTGTCCGGCTTTTACCCGTGAGCTGCGGCAGTTCCAGTGGCCCACTCACCGCACCTTCAAACCTGACATGGGCAAAAAGTACAGCGGCAAGACCCACCTGTCCGAGTTCCTCAGCATCTACACCATTGCGATGCAAGCTGCCGGAGCCCGCGACGATAAGGTGCCTGCGAATTACTTTCCATTGGCTCTTAAACCCAACGCCATGTCATGGTTGATGCACTTGCCGGTAGACTCTATTTCCTCCTGGTCGGAAATGTGCCATGAGTTTGTGGGCGCCTTTACTGGAGGCCACCAAGCCCATGGCCAAGCGAGCGACCTGCACGTCATTCCCCAGAAGGGAGGCGAGAGTCTCCACAAGTATATACAGAGGTTCAGCCGGATACAGTACAATATCCCTGATGTTCACCCTGCCGCCATCATCAGCACATTCCATCAGAACGTGCGTAACCGCAAGATGCGCGAAGAGCTGGCAATGAACAAGGTGAAAGATGTACTAGAACTCTATGTTCTTGCTGACAGATGTGCCCGGGCTGAAGAGGTAAGGAAGTACCCCGGCGAAAACGCCGGCGCAAAAACCGACTCCTAAGATGAAGATACTGCCGCCCCGGCAAAGAAGGGCTGGCGCCGCAACAGGAAGTGCAAAGGTAAAGCCGTGCTTGCCGTCGAGGGATCTGATGACACCGGCTCCACAAAGAAAACCAAGGCAGATGACCCCCGCAAGGAAATTGCCGGATGTCTCACCTGCCGGGCCTTGGCGGTTGCCGAGAAGCCAGGAAACTCCGACAAGCGATACTGCAAGATCCATCACACAAAAGGCCATGCTCTCCAAGACTGCCGACAGGTTGAGCTCCTCGCTGAGAAGCAGAGGGCTGAATATGAGAGGCGGGACAAGGAGAAGGGCCAAGACGGTGCTAAGGGGTCCGGCAAGAAGTGTGACGGCCAGGCGGGCCGTCACGGCAAGGATAAACAACAGGGGAGGCCCGCCCGGGACCGTGACAAAAAGCCAGAAGATGACGATCACGAAGAGGACGACGAATCCCGCAAGCAAGAGTTTCAAAAAGCTACAGAGGCCATGTGCGTCGATGGCGGTGCCTCGCTGCATACTTCTCACCGCCAGCTTAAACAGTGGGCGCGAGAGACTACAGCGGCAGAGCCGTCGTTTGATGCCCAAAGGCCGCTGAAGTGGTCCAGCACACCTATCATTTTTGACACTAAGGATCACCCTGATCGCACTACTGCGGTCGGGTGCTTGCCATTGTTGGTTTCACCAACAATATGCAACCTCAAGGTGACAAAGATGCTAGTCGATGGCGGGGCCGGTCTGAACTTGATCTCGCCTGCCGTGATCGAGAAACTGCAGATTCCTGATGGAGACCTCGAAGAGATGGACACGTTTCAGGGGGTCAACCCAGGAAGAAGCCAACCTAAGGGAAAGGTCACGCTGCCCATGAATTTTGGAAGCGATCTAAACTACAGGGCGGAGAGGATCGTGTTTGATGTTGCCATTATCCCCTTGCCCTACAACGGGATCCTTGGCCGCCCAGCGGTGGCCAAGTTCATGTCGGCGTCACACTACGCCTACAACACCCTGAAGATGCCAGGACCTATGACGATCATCACCATCCCCTCCGATAAGAAAGATGTGCTGATTTGCGCTGACCAACTATACCAGCAAGCAGTTGCAGCAGCTGCCGCCACTAGGGCACTTGCTCCTGCCGCTGGGACCACGGGAGGGAAGAAGAAGAAGAAGAAGACCAGTGAGACCTCGGACACCCACTCTGGCAAGCGCACCTCTTCATAGTGTAGCGCTCCCGTCAAGGACGTGCCAGAGAGTTCCACCGGCGGAAACAAGAAGCCTAGGGCCATACCGCCGGGAACCAAGAAGGTTTCTGTCAATGAGGACGGCATGGGAGGGGCTTTCACCATAAGCTCCACCCTTGACGACAAATAGGAAGACGCGCTTGTCACCTTCCTGCGGGCGAATGTCGATGTGTTTGCCTGGCAAGCTTCCGACATCCCCGGCATTCCCAGGGAGGTGATTGAGAACCACCTTGCTGTTTGTCCTCATGCGCGGCCCGTCAAGCAGAAGGTCAGAAAGCAAGCTTTGGAATGACAAGAGTTCATCACAGAGGAGATCCGGAAACTGGAAGCAGCGGGTTTGGTAAGAGGAGTGCTCCATCCAACGTGGTTGGCCAATCCGGTCGTAGTGCGCAAGGCTAATGGGAAGTGGAGGCTATGTATTGATTACACAGATATCAATAAGGCTTGTCCTAAGGACCCATTCCTGTTGCCGCACATTGACCAGATTGTTGACTCCACAGCTGGGTGTGATTTGTTGTCATTCCTCGATGCCTACTCCGGCTACCACCAGATCTTCATGACAAGAGAAGACGAAGAGAAAACAACATTCATCACCCCATGTGGTACGTATTGTTTCATGTGGATGCCTTTCGGGTTGAAGAGTGCTGGTTCGACGTTTGCAAGGGCGGTCCAGATTGGTTTTGAACCCCAGCTCCATAGAAATATGGAAGCTTATATGGATGACATAGTGGTCAAAACCAAGGACAGGGCAACCCTCATACCGGATTTGCAAGAAACATTTGCAAACCTACGCAAGATCAATCTCAAGCTGAACCCTGAGAAGTGCGTCTTTGGCGTCCTGTCCGGCAAGCTTCTTGGGTACTTTGTGTCACAGCGTGGGATAGAGGCCAATCCGGACAAGATCAAAGCTATAGAGCATATTGAAGCACCCAAGCGAATCAAGGATGTGCGTCGGCTTGCTGGTTCCGTCGCCGCCATGGGCAGATTCATTTCCAAGTCTGCCGAGCGTGCCCTTCCCTTTTTCAAGATTCTGAAAAAGGCGGGCCTGATGGAGTGGACGCCAGAAGCCAAAGCAGCATTGCAAGATTTGAAGAAGTACCTCTCCTCCGCGCCAATACTAGTTGTGCCTAGGCCACAGGAGCCGTTGCTGCTATACCTGGCGGCAATGAACCAGGTGGTCAGCGCCGCACTAGTGGCACAGAGAGAGGTTGACGATGAGGTAATGGCAGCGACAGAGCCCGACACCACCAATGCAGAGACGACACTGCCAGTTGAAGTGTCGCCGAAGAAGAAATGATGCAGCACCCAGTCTACTTTGTTAGTTCCCTCCTGCAGGGAGCTAGATCAAGGTACTCCAGCGTGCAGAAACTGCTCTTCGTTCTTCTTATGGCCTCAAGGAAGCTGCGTCACTACTTCCAGGCACACGAGATCACTATCGTCACTCGCCTCCCTCTGCAACGGATATTGCACAATCCAGATGCAACGGGAAGAATTGTGGAATGGGCACTGGAGCTGTCCAGCTTTGGCCTCAAGTTTGAAAGTACTTCGACGACTCAGAGCCGAGTCCTGGCGGAGTTCATTGCAGAATGGACCGCAACGCCTGACGAAGAAGCCCAAGAGACTGCTCTCCCCGGCAAGGAGGCAAGTTGTAGTTGGATCATGTACTTTGATGGAGCTTTCTCCTTACACGGCGCCGGGGCTGGCGTACTGCTTGTCTCGCCCACCGGAGAGCACCTCAAGTACGTGATCCAGATGCACTTCCCTAGGGAGGTGTTAACAAACAATACGGCAGAGTACGAAGGGTTGCTCGCCGGTCTTAGGATCGCGGCGGACCTCGGAATCAAGAAGCTCATCATCAGGGGCGACTCGCAGCTCGTCGTCAAGAAAGTCAACAAGGACTACCAGAGCCCGTTGATGAAGGCCTACATCGATGAAGTGAGAAAACTAGAAGAGAGTTTCGATGGTATACAGGCTGAATACGTTCCCCGAGCGGAGAACGATATCTCCAATTACATGTCAAAACGCGCTACCCTCAAGCTATCTGTGGAACCAGGTACCTTTGTGCTCCAGCTAACTCAGCCATCCGTTGATCCATCAACAAAGCTGAAGAAGAGAAGGAAATCAGGACCCGGCAAGTACTTTCCCGTCGAGCTCCCCAGAGCCGCCGGCAAGGATGTTGTTGGGGACAGTGAGCCTGCCACGGGACGGCTAGCTCCGGCGGAGCGTCAAGCTCTTGCCATCGAGACAGTCACTCCTATAGCGGAGGAAATGCCTTTAGTCCTCGTCGTCGAGCCCCAGGCTCCAGCGTGGGCACAGCATACCGTCCGATTCCTCCAAACAGGGGAACTTCCTGAAGAGCAGGAAGAAGAGGAAAAGGTAGCCCGTCGCTCTACCATGTACCAGTTCGTCGATGACGTCCTGTATAGAAAGAGGCCGAACGGCGTGAAGTGTATCCCTCAGGAGGAAGGACTGGAGCTGTTGGCGGAGATAGACGGAGGCATATGTGGATCCCACATCAGGTCAAGGGCCCTTGCCGGCAAGGCATTTCGGCAAGGTTTCTTCTGGCCCACTGCCCTCCAGGATGTGACGACACTAGTCACCAGGTGTGAAGCGTGTCAGTTCCATTCAAAGAAGCTTCATCAGCCAGCTCAAGCCCTTCAAACCATTCCTCTCTCCTGTCCCTTCTCGGTCTGGGGGCTCAACATACTGGGCCCTTTCCCCCGCGCTGTAGGGGGCTTTGAGTACTTGTACGTTGCAATCGACAAGTTCACAAAGTGGCCGGAAGTGGAGGCAGTGAGGAAGGTCACAGCTCAGTCAGCCGTCAAGTTCTTCAAAGGACTAGTGTGCCGTTTTGGTGTACCCAACAGGGTCATCACCGACAATGGCACACAGTTCACAAGCCGCACCTTCATGCAATATATCCAAGACCTCGGCAGCAAAGTCTGTTTCGCTTCCGTTGCTCACCCATGAAGCAATGGTCAAGCTGAGAGGGCAAACGCTGAAGTACTGCGAGGCTTAAGGACCAAGACCTTTGACAGGCTGCACAAGAGTGGAAGGCGCTGGATTGATGAGTTGCCGACGGTTCTTTGTTTGATCAGGACGACGCCAAATCGAGCCACTGGCCAGACACCCTTTGCCCTGGTATACGGGGCAGAAGCAGTTCTCCCCACTGAACTCATATACGGTTCACCTCGAGTGCTCGCTTATGATGAGCTTGAGCAAGAGAAACTGCGGCAAGATGACGCAATGCTCCTTGAGGAAGATCATCTTCGGGCGGTTGTGAGAGCAGCACGCTACCAGGAAGCCTTGCGCCGCTACCATAGCCGCAAGGTTCATGCCTGAAGCCTTGAGGAAGGCGACCTTGCCCTTCAGCGCGTTCAATCGGCCAAGAATTCCAACAAGTTGACGCCAAAGTGGGAAGGCCCTTATCGAGTAATACGAGTCACCAGGCCCGGCGCAGTCCGCCTGGAGACCGAAGATGTCGTTCTAGTGAGTAACTCCTGGAACATTGAGCATCTTCGCAAGTTTTACCCGTGAGGCGCGGCTTGCCGGGCCCCCCGGCAAGCCAACTTTTGTACAAGCATTGCCGATGATGCATGTAACCCTTTGTACAAAGCTAGGTGCAGACCCTGAGCACAAGTAAATGAAGCGCTAGCGCCCTAAGTTATAGCATGCATGCTAGGTCGAGTCTCGTCGTTGGTTAGGGTTGATAGTGCTTAGCGGCGACTAACCCCTAGCTTAGAGGTCGAGTGTGCGTCTCTTTGTCTTTCTTTTGTCTTCTTTGGTTCACAGGACACACGGATATCCGTGTTGAACCACTTGGGGAGGAAAAGAAGATGAACAGACCAGCATCTAGCCCCCGGCAAGCCAGCATTGTCGGGGGCTGCAAGAGCAAAGATTCACCCACGGTGAACCAGAGTTGCCAGGGGCTGCATCTTCAGATAAGTTCTTCGTCCCTTATCATGCATTCCATTATGGACTAAGGTATGTGAAACCTCGTTTTCCCCTAAGCTACCGTGCTCCCATAATTCTAGGCCATAGGGCTCGTTCCTGGGGCCAAGTTTGGTCGTAGTCGCTGCAGCGAAAGGATGAAACAAGGAGCCAGAACTCGCCTCATCCCTGCCTCCGCCAAAGGCGTGAGGAAGGTCGAGCGAAGTGGGAAGATGGCAAGGCCTGTTGCCGGGCAAGGAAATGTTTATCTTGAAGATATCAAGGATTTAATCCTTGTCGTGGGTTCTACCCACAAACAAATGACCCGGCAAGCATCCCTTTTTCATTAAAAACATTCCACTCGGGTATAGTCCATAGGGAATGAAAAACATGAATGATGGGATTACAAGTTTTAAATTCAGCTAAGGCCCGAAGGCTTACAAACTAAAAAGAGATAAGGTGCCCATAATCCCTTTCTTGTCCCTCTCTTCAGGAGGCAGGTCAAGGAGGCGAAAAGGGCAAAAGGAGCACCTAGGCGAGCTACGGGTGGCAGAAGACACCAAGAGAACATCTCGGTGGCCGTCCGAAGGCTGGATGGTGATGGCGGCGCTGCAAGCAGAGCTCGAAGACGAGGCGGCAGGACGTCAGCACGCGTCGAAGGCATCGGTGCCCGTGTACTCCGACTTGACGGCCTTGTCGCCCGCCCTCTTCCTCTTCCGCAGCCTCCCAACGCCAGCCGCCCAAGGAGACGACCTCGGGAAGTTCAGGGAGCCGGCGACACGGATGATGGGGTCGCCGGTGCCGCACGGAGCGGCACCCAACACCTAATCGGACCCGTCATCCTACTGCCTACTACCCACATTGTCACTGCCGCTGTCCTCCTCGTCACTCCCGCCCGAGGAGGAGTCTTCACTATCAGAAGAGCTCTCCACGCAGCACCTCGCATGGGTCCCAAAGCACCCGAAGACCTTGACGGAGAGAAGGCCACCCTCCATCAGCTTAAAATGGAGAGTGAGCCCCTCCGTCAAGCGGTGGATATGGGCAAACGTCTTCCATCCCCGACGGAGATACATCACGTGAGGGGCGGGGAAATCGACGCGGGCCCGCGTGCCATTGATCGCGCAGCCCCTCATGTGCAGCCACAACGACTCCGGCGGATCCAGCTCCATCTCCCGGCGAATGGAGTCGGGACATGAAGGCGACGGAGAGGTGGCCGGCGTAGCCTGACGAAGAACTCGCAAGGGTCATCCCCAACGTGGCCCTCCACGGGGTGAAGAACTACTGGCGGAGGCGACGCCGGCGCACCGCCCCATCCTCCTCTTCCCCGAGCGCCTCGGCCTCGCCCACGGCCTCGCCCCCTCCCCCTTCCCCTCGCGGCTGGCTCTGCCACCGCGGGTGCAGGAGAAGGAGGGACGAGTTGTTGAGCGGCGACCCTCGCCGCCACCGTTGAAGGACCAGGATTCCCTCTCTCCATGACGGATGGAAGGGGGGAGCAGAAGCTGAAGAAAGGAGGAGATGAAGGAATGCAGGATGCCATCCCCCCTCCCGCTCTTTATAAAGGAATGGGGTGGGGGCTCGGCCACCCCGCTCAGCCAATCAAGACGCGAAAGGCGCAGGGAACTGGGACCGACCCGCCACCCCAGCCCGTGGCGGCCCGGTGTCCCGCTCCACCGTTCACCACCCCAAGCACATGAGAGCCACGTGGCGGGCGTGCAGGATCGAGGCAACGGGTGAGGCGACCTCTCCCCACCCCGTGATCGTGGGGAGTGGACGCCTTGAAGACCATGCCTCGGCCCCGTTCAGTAATTGGGCCGCGCCTCCACGCCTCCCTTCGTTTATGGGGAAGGCGCAAACCGCCCCCTTTACTACGACGTGACGCATGCATGCAGAGCTCAGCGCCACGCATGCCGACCATGTCACACATGCCTCCCCACGCCGCGCCACGCGCGGGAAGCATGGGAAGCACAGCGCGCGAAGAGACTTACCGCGGTAAAAACCACCCCGCCTGCCCGTGCACCGTTTTTGGGCCTAGCCCAATGATGCGATTGCGCTTACGTGTGGCCCAGGCCCGGGGGCTCCTGTCGGTGTACAAAAAGAGGGGTACGCTTTTTGTACCCCTATAACTGTGCACGGGCAGTCCGAGCCACCGGCACCACCACACTGAGCAAGGCAAGGGAGGTGAGCCAAGGTAAGGCCGAAGCTCAGGAGAACCAGAACGACGCCGAGACCAAGACCACAAATAGCGAACGGGACGAAGCGGACCCCCCTGGCAAGATCCTTGCCGGGAGGCGGTTTTGGCAAACACGACAAGACCCTTGCCGTGGCAGCTCGCCCCACACCTACGGAGTGAGTCATCCTTGAGTCCACTGCCCCCATAGGGTAAGGATTCGGGAGACATCCCCATGGTGGCATGCAGATCTTTGTGAAGACATTCAAGATCAGATACACCCTTTAGAAGATGATGATCCTTGGCGGGATCCCAGCCAAGGAGGACCACAAGGCCCCCGGCAAGAGCCTTGCTGGGGATGATAGCAGGCTCCACGGTAAGACCCTTGCCGGGGCCCCGACAAGGCCCTTGCCAAGAACACCCGTAGGGCCACCATCAAGCCCATGCCAGTCAAACCTCCACCGTCGTTCGCATGCAGCTACCAACCCAACCAGCTGGGCAGGCACCTGCGTGGCGGCATGCAGATCTTCGTGGAGACCAACCACTGCGCCACCTCAGCTGCCTGCCTGCCTACATGGCACCGCGGGCGCCGCTGGCCAGGGCGCGTGTCGACGCGAGAGGGAGCGGCGACAGACGAGACAGGGCTCTCCCCCATCCCCGATAAATCAAGGACACCTAGGCAAGACGCATTAAATGCGCCTTGTCATGTAATGCGAGGGATAACCTCACATCACTGTTCCCTTTCCACCTCCTGTGTGCCACTGTGGCAACCCCTTTCCTATAAAAGGAGGCCCGAGGCGACCAGGAGGGGGATTCGGCTTTTTGGAGCTCCTCACACCCCATAGCTAGCTCAAGAACACAGATATACAATCCATCAAAGCAGGAGTAGGGTTTTACGCATCCCCTCGGCCCAAACCTGGATAAATGAACCGTGTGCTATCTGTTTGATCCACTCTTCTCACGACACCGCGCCCCGCAACCGTAGTAGGGATTCTTGTGATCCCATAGGTGTCGTTCCCACTGACATCCGTTGTTGACTTTGGATCATGCATCTTACTTTATGTATTCGAGGATCTAGCACATGTGTGATCATTCTTGTTGGTTTGAGTGTTCTCTTGTGTTCCACCTCGTGATTTTCCCCTTGTTTTCCTCCTCGTGTTCTTCGCATTCTCTGCGGGAACCGCTCCTTTCATGAAAGATCATGCTATAGGGTTCCTACCCTACATCATCTTGGTATCATGAGCCACGTTGATCATGATTTCGGAGCCTCCCCTCTTCGTTTTCTAGCCTAATTTTGTTGTGTTCTTCCCCAATTTTGAAAATCCCCACCAAAAATAGCCCCCAATTTTTTTTTTGTGAATTGTTGGTTTTGACGATGTTTTGTTGATTTTGATCCATGGATTAGCTGTGTTATGAGTGGACCTAGCATTCCCCTTCTTTTCCCCCATTTCCATCCACGAAATCGTCTCAATTTTGAACTTGGAAATCGAGTTTTTCCGCCCCCTTTCTTAGATCTGGAATTTAGGGTTCGTCCCGGAAGAAATTCCACGACCCTCGGAACTACCGGACTCCCCCGGAACATCCGTCCGAGCCCCGGAACTTCCAGGCTAAACAGAGAGTTTACCCAAAATCCCTCGGCTTCCCCGAGACTTTTTCCGCGACCCCTGGAACTTCCGGCCCTAGGCCCGGAACTTCCGGCCTAACCCGAAACATTGCACAGAATTTCAGCATCAGCCTTGTTCACCGTTTTCATCACAACTTTTCACTCTGAACTCCGATTTGAGTGTTCTCTGGCTCGGTTTGAAGCTATCAACGTGCCCGAGGACCTCACCTTGGTTTAACCACCTTTTGACACCATCAAATTTTGTGAATTTTGGCATCTTTGCCTAGGGCTTCCACCACATCATCCGCTACACCACCACCGACTTCCGCAACCTCACCAATTTTGTTCCCCATTGCATATCTGGTTGCTTGAGGAGTGATTTGAGTCTCCTAAGGTGTCTAGGCTACTTAGGGACGGTTGCTTCTTCATCAACCACCACCACCAACATAACTTCCGCATAATTTTGCCAACCTCACACTTCCGCCACCCCAACCTAACCCAATTTTGTTTGTGTTGTGAGTTGTGTCTCCTAAGGTGTTTCGGCTACTTAGGGACCGTGCTTCCAACTCCGACTCACATAAACCAATAACCCTCCAGTTCCGCATTGCCTACTCACATAACCCATCATTGCATTACCGCAATCCCATTGAGCTTCCGCAACACCACCACCGCATCTCGCTACCACCATTTTGACATTTGAGATTTTGAGTTCGCGGTTTTTCCATTTCCTAAGGTGTTTCGGCTACTTAGGGACGAGTCTCCATCATCTTGGTATCTGCATCAAGATCACCGCCACTCATCATCGACAAGGATGGTAACCTCCATATCATCTTGGTATCATGGTATCCCTCCATTGTATATTCCCTTGCAACTGCATTGATAACCCCTAGCCCATTTTGCGTCACTTGCCTATCGAGACTAGCCATTTGAGTATTGCCGGAAACGTTACTTGTGCACATTAGTGATCATTGAGCTACACCTCCCATTGCATACATACCATACCATAGGTATCATCTTGTTATCATATCATCTCGTGTGCCTCAAGTTTGTTCCCGCATATACACAATAGCTATCTTGGTTTGTGCATTGTGCAAAAGTGGCCATACAAAAAAAGAGAATAAAGCTTTTAAGCAAAGAAAAAGAGTGAACAAAGAGCATGTAAGCAAGTGACATAGCATCATACCACATTGTCATATAAGATCATCTTGGATCATAACACCGGGAACCATATATACATAGCATACTTGGGATAGAAGTCATTGCATTTTTGTCTCCTATAGGTTGTGCACAAGTGTCGTATCCGCCTATTGAGCAATCATGCTAGTGTCTCTCTAGAGTTGTGCAACAAGAGCATTTTCCATGGATTCCACATTTTGAGCTCATCCTTGGTTGCACGACCCCATTTATCTATCTGTGTGTGCGTTTCCGTGTGCCACCCATATTGCTATTGGTCTACTTGTTTCACTTGCGAATTTGTGAATCTCTTTCAACATTATTGACTCTTGCTAACATTTTACATCAAATTTTTGTGCCACTATCCTCACTGAGCTCCACCATAAGCCTTATTCGTGTAGGCGTGAGAAACTGACAAGAATTCGTACCAATTGTGCTATTTCCTTGTCCACATTGGAGTGATCATTGATCCACTTTCAACTTCGGTCAAGGTACATTTGGTATTCGTTCTTCCCTTTCTACCACTCACACATTTCTCTTGGAGTGATGGATAGGCAAGGCATTTCATCTCCGGTCTTCGACAACAACGACGGCATGAACAACTACATCACCAAAGCATCAATATTCCATCTACAACGACAAATGCAAGGCACACAATCAAGATTGCGAGAGCGCATCGAGAACCTCTCCATTGACATTCGCCACTCCGAAGCGAGGAAAAGGGACTACATCGACAACAAGATTTCTGCACAAAAGGAGGAGCAAGATGCAAGGATGGAGGAGATTCGGGCCTTGATCATGTCTACTTTCCCTTCGTCATCTTCAAGGCGGCGGCAAGCACATCGATCCTCTTCGGAGCGCCCAAGCGACACAAGCGCAAGTCGTCCACGTCCACAACTCCATGGCGACCACAATCACGTTCGTGATCCATCTCGTCATGAAGGGCATGTCACCTCCAAGTAACATGTGCACGACGACGACGAACGACATCTACTACGAGCTCAAGTGCGACAACGACACAATCATCATGACGATGCTCGCCAAGCGCAAATGCACAAGTCCCAACAAGCCCTACTTCACGCCAAGTCCAAACACCAAGACGGAGCTTCGGCTACACCAACCACTTCGGCATCTTCGCCAAGTTCTATCAAGGCATCTTCTCCTTTGGACATACGGCATCTTCGGCTACTCCCCATGAGTTCGCCTACATCGACACCTTCAACTACAAGGCGACCACATACGAGTGAGGGCGACACTTCCATCTTCGGAAGCCCCTCAAGGAAGATGACCGAGCATGGGAAATTCCCTTCGGTCATGGAGACGAGCTATGAGGTGCCACATCATATGGGCCTACAACAACAAGACGGCAACAAGACAGTCGAGCTAGGGCCATCCCCTTCGATAATGGCGACGAGCATGAACCTCTTCAACAACATGACGACGGCGCCCATATTGGACTCATACTCCGAGTCAAGCTACGAGACCGCACATTAGACCTTATCTTTGGTCTTAGAGGAGAGTGATGATGTGCTATCTTCGGCCTTCATCCATGGCTACGACTACGACATGATTGAGCATGGAGACATTTGCACATACATCTCTCTGACAACGACATGTGACGAGATGCCCCAATTTCCATGTGAGGAGAGCCACCACCACATGAGTTACATGAGTGACTCCACCCTACGTGACATTGAGAGCATTTCCTATGAGAGGATGAGTGTGACCACCACTAGCCCCACACTTGAGAGCATGCCACACATCCTATGTGAGGTTGAGAGCCATTTGAGTGACTCCACCAACCATATGAGTGAGAGCATCTGAGAGGGAGTCAGTGAGCCACAAAACTTAGTGAGTGAGGTAGTTGACACGGCATGTGAGGCCACTTTGATTTCTAACGACTTAACCTCTACTCCTAGTGTGTTTTCTTCTTTGGTGCTAGGTCTCCTACATGATGACATGCCTACCCTCGACGAGTCCATACCTCCAATGGAGACAATGATTGCCATGGTGGACGATGATGCACCCCCACATGGTTCCATCAAGATGAAGATGACCACGACTCGGTCTTCGACACCTCACCTACAACACATGAGCGATGCTCCAAAGGTAACATAGGTGATGGTGCTTCTCTTGTCCCACTAGTGGACTATTTTACGAATGATTGTTTGCATGATGTTGACACACTTATACCCATGCTTCATGCTAGTGCGACTTCTTCATGTCATGACTTACCTATTTATGATAAATATGATGATGGGCATATTGATTTGCCTAGTTGTGATGCTATGCTCCATAGGATATCATGTGAAAATTATTTTGGTCACATCATGTTTGACAATCCATTAACCATGTCATATGCTATGAGTGAGATAACCCATATTGCATCATTTCAATCTCAACATAGTAACTATGCATGCCCCATTAAAATCAATCCCATTTGCACTTATGGAATAGATGACGAGATGATGGTCATTGGCTTTTGTTTTTCATGTGATGATATTGCCATGCTTCCTTTACATGATTTGTGCAATTCATCTACTATGCCATGCCATGATCACATTGTTCCAAATATGCATTGTTTTGGATGTTGTCAATATTCTCCATGTGATGTTTCCATTAAAGATCATGAGGATACTCCCATAGTTTCCTCATACATATTAAGAGATTTTGATGCATTCCATACATTGCATGATTCTCATAATTGCTTGCACCGTATGCATTCCATGAATAACAATGCTCTACATATTTCTTGTGATGAATTACACAATTTGAGTCTCCATTATGCTATACATAACAACAAACCTATCATGATGGATGACATGTTTCTATATCACGCATCTCATTTATTTGAGCATTGGATATGTTGTGCTAACCAACACAAGCACGTGCGCATCATGATGGATGATGTGTACATCTACCACGCACACACAATTTTCCCTTTGTCTTTGTTTTGTGTAGGTACTCACGTATACTCATCAACCTCTCAATCCCAAGAGTTGACGAAACGAGCTCTTGAGAGCAAAGATGACTTGGGATCCCGTGGACTATCCTTACCACCATTCTCTTCGTGCAACGACTACACGCATCTCTTTCACTTGGCTCTCACACGGCTATGTGCTATATACCGCTTGTTGCTTCATGCTCATTTTACCGTGTTCACTTTGCACGCTATGCTTGCTCCTATGCCTTTGCCATGCAATTGTGACCCTTGCTTGCGTCTACCCATGATTCACCATTATGCTTCTCCTATGTGTATTTGCATGCTTGGTGGAGATCCTTGTTGCTACTTCCATGTCTATCATGTACCTCATGCTATTGATGCTTGTTGTGTTGGGAGAGTCATGATGTCCCGTTGCTATTTACATATGGTCTCTCACCAATACATTGATGATATTTTGCTCATATCTTGCCTTCATGCTTGTGATATGTCCTGTGCATTATTCATGACTGCCATTTGCACACATGACATACTTGACATTATTCCTTCTAGTACGTTGCATCTTTGCACTACTAGTTTGCTTGCCTTGATTCATATGATTGCTTTCTTTGTTGCATCACCCATGTTCCATTCTTTCTTTCTTTCTTTCTTGGGTTGATGACATATATGCTCGTGCCTCTCACATGATTTATCTTGATCATTGTCTCTTGTCTCCATTAGTGGCACCTCTCATATCCCCTTGTATTGAGTGCCAACTTACTATGCTTATTGATCATGAAGACTTGGACATATTACTTGTGATGCATGCTTGCTTGATTGCGCCTATTGTATTTGGTTGTTCTCGCATCATATGCGTCCATACTATGATATGCTCCCTTGTCCTTTCTTATGATGAGCATGATTCATACACTTGTTGGGTATCTTACCACACGAATGATAGGTATTGCATCTCCGCTAACCTCATTTGTTTTCCAAGTGTTTGTCATGTTCTTTCATTTTGAAGGATTCACATGGCGATACCGTCATGAGACAATTTGGTCATGTGAAGGCATACACAATGTGCAACACCAACATTTGCGAGAATCTCCTAAAGGTGAACTCCTTCCCTTTGAGCCATCCTCAATTATGCATATTGGATGGGTCACTCTTTCATTGTTGTCTCCTTCTTGTTGTCTACATGATACATCTCATGAACGGAGGAGCGACATGGGAGATTGGCTCCATGGACATTCAAGTTGAGGAGTGCTTGGACTTAGTGGATTCACCATCGGACCACCACTTCTACCACAACATTGAGCTATGGTACAACACCACCCATAACAAATTTGAATCTTATGCATGGATTGACTCACATTATGATTGCCTTGTTTCATCTTGTATCCCCATGTCATCCATGATATATGAGCTTGTGCATTTTCTTAGCAAATTTGTTGTGATCTTTCTTGATGGCATATTCATACATCATGATCATATGGCCTACAATCAATTGCATGATAACTCATTCATATTGAGAATCCATTGCCATGTTCATGCTTTTGATACACCGTCCCATCATGACATCATTTTGCACCGTGGTTGCACTGATCATATTCACAACACATTTGTGTGCACAATGAATGCTTTTGCTCCCATTAATGCTTTGCATATCATTCTATATCATCTTACTAAGCTCCATGCGCTTTGTCACAAACAATCTTGCCGCACAGACTCTTTCTTACATGATGGACACTTTGTGTGCGCTAACCATTGTATTTCCGAGTGTTGTTTGTGTTTGCTATTTTTGCATGTATACCACTCCGGCGACACCTTGGAGTACTTGGATTGCGCAATGTCTTCAACTCCGTCCAATTACAAGTCCATCCACAACGACCGTTCCCATGGTGATGAGGATCACGATACGAGGTCGGATCTTTCCCAAGGGATGGGAGATGATGCGGAGCATCCTACGATCATCCCCATGTACACTACGACGAGACCTCGACCTCGAGCATACGCCATTGGAAACAAGGTGAACTTGTTCCTAAGTCCTTTCCCTTTCCATTCTTCCGAGACATGGTTGCTACCTAATGCCAAGACACTACATGTTCTCAGGAATCAAGGAATCAAGGAGAAGGAACAACCGGCATCAAGACTTGTGCAGCGTTTCTGCCAGGCCCGGACCTTCCGGCCACAGCCCAGAACCTCCGGCCTCCGGACCTTCCGGCCAGCCCGGAACCTCTGGCCCTCGCCACTCCAGCATAGCCTGCGCCGCGCCAACTCTCGGCTTACACTGGCCCACACGGAACTTCTGGAGCCCGGACCTTCCGTCCCTGCCTGGAACTTCCGGCCTACCTGCGTGCAGAGTCACTGGGCCAAGGCCCATATACCTGTTTTGCCCCTCACTTACCCATTCGTGGTCCTAGACTATATATACTCCTCCACCTCCACCATTTGAGCGTCAGCGTTGGTTTAGCTCATTTGAGAGATAGAGCTATGCTCATCCATATCGGATCTACACCACGAGAGAGACCGCGGCCTCTACGGAGAAGATCCACCTTGGATTCAAGACCTCGTTGCGGAGAAGATACCTTTGGATTCAAGCCCCCTTTCTAAGGGAAGATCCCCCCGTGGATTCAAGACCTCCTCACGGAGAAGAACCGGCTTCCCTTTGTATCGTCCGTTGTTGACTTTGGATCGTGTATCTTACTTTATGTATTCGAGGATCTAGCACATGTGTGATCATTCTTGTTGGTTCGAGTGTTCTCTTGTGTTCCCCCTCGTGATTTTCCCCTCGTTTTCCTCCTCGTGTTCTTCGCGTTCTCCGCGGGATCCGCTCCTTTCGTGAAAGATCGGGCTATAGGGTTCCTACCCTACATCATGAACCATTGGATGTAGTAAGGATGTGGATGCGGTCTTGTGGTGAGAGAGAGCTTCTCCACCATCTCCATGCTAGCCAAGTTGTTGCAGCTCCCTCCATCTATGATGACGAGAACAGAACGTTCCTTCACAACTCCCTTTGTATGGAACAAATTATGCCTCTGATTTTTCTCAAATTGTGTAACCTGCACACTCAAAACACGTTGAGCAACTAAACATTCATACATGTCAACATCTTCAGCAGCCATGTATTGCATCTCATGATCAAAATCATCTCCACCGTGTTCTTCATGTGTAATAAGAGCGAAAGTCTCCTCATAATATTCACTAGCGGACTCATACCCACCATCCTCAGTAACAATCATCACACGCTGAGATTTGCATTCTCTCACAAAATGTCCTCTTCCCTTACAACGATGACAAATAATATCACTTGTGTGCCCTGTTGGTGGCATGGAAGAAGAAGAGCTCTGCGCAGGCCCAACAAGGGTGCTCTTGGCAAATAGTGGTGGTTGTTCCTGCTTTCTTGTATCACGGCTGGAGGTGGCACCTGATGGAGGTGCTGGTCTTGTCGAAGTAGAGGATGCACGTGGTGTCCATGATGAAGATCGACCTGCAGAAAAGTTAGTTCGCGCCAATGCCTGTCGATCCTGCACTTCACGTTCAGCTTTACAAGCAAGATGGAATAAACGAGTGATATTAGTATACTCCTTATACTCTAGAATGGTCTGAATCTCTCTATTTAATCCAGCCATAAAACGTGCAAGCTTAGCTTCATTCTCCACAAGAATACCACATCTAATCATGCCAGTTTGTAATTCCTCATAATATTCTTCTACGGAATTTTTTCCTTGTCTTAAACGCTGCAATTTTTTACTTAATTCACGTTGATAATATGGTGGAACCCAACGAGTACGCATAGCAGTTTTCAAAGCAGCCCAAGTAGCTGGAATAGGATATAATCTACAACGTTCAGACCACTAAACACATGCAAAGCTAGTGAAAGCACAAACAGCAGCAGGAACACGTCTCTCCTCGGGATATTGTAAACATGTAAATCGTTGTTCAGTTTCTTACTCCCAAATAAGATATATATTAGTAACATATCTACCCTCAAGTGGTAGAATATTCAATTTCAATTTAGGGAGATGGTCATGATCTCGTACCTGAGGGGGAGCCTACCATTGCCATTATTTGCATGTGGACGACCTGGTGGTTTTGGTGCTGGTGGTTGCATGTAGTTCTGATTTTGATCAACCTCATCCTCGTAATCTCCCGCATAATCCTCCTCCTCCGCATTAGCAGCAGGAGCCATAGAAGTGTCAACAGCAGCACCAACAGGTTGGCCAGGCGCAAGACGGACACGGCTCGCTCGGCGAAGGGCTGTTTTGCGATGTGGAGGTAGTCGTCGTGGTCGTCGTCGTCGTCGTCGTCGTCGTTGTTGTTGTTGTTGTTGTTGTTGTTGTTGTTGTTGTTGTTGTTGTTGTTGTTGTTGTTGTTGTAGAGGTGCATTAGGTGCAGCCGGTGGTGGTGGTGGAAGACGTGCGAGCCATTCATTAAACTTGTTATCGAGCTTTGTTTCGAACGTTTTCTCTATGCCATCTATCTTCTCCATGGCCTCTTCAAATCTGTTTAGCACATCTTGCACCTGTCCACTCATCATTTGCTGAAATTTATCATGCAACTCCTTATTCATCATGTTCTCTCAGTCAGTCTTGTCGGCTTGTGATCCTGCCTTGGTTAGCAGCAATAGAAACACACAAGAATATGATCCTACAGACTACTAATAAGAGGTGGTGGTGGGTGTCACAAATCCTTCAAGCAAATCTCAAATTCTTACCAGTTCTTACCCAACAGCAGGCGGTGATCGGCAACCGTCGTGGTCAAAACTCTCAAAGCATGGATAGAGAGATTACCAGGGAGAGTCAAATGCACGACGTAGATGTATGTGGAGCTGGGAAGGCTTATAATATGGTAGCAAAAAGGGTCAGCAATAATCAATTTAGAGATGCAAAGTTGAATAAACGCTCAACGACGGTACTGTGCTAGTCCTAGGCTAGACCGTGTTAGAGACATGAGCCTAGAACACTAACAAAACCATGGCGCTGCACATAAATAAGGGAGGAGCGTGCAGTGAAATTTTCCCCCTTTTTTCACCTTTTTTTGCTTCGCAACAATTTTTTTCCGAAAAAGTCTACAAATGGTGTAAAAACTGCCTAGCCAGAATTTTCCAGACATAGTTTTTTTTAGTTTGGAACTATTTTTCTACTGCGGGTAGAACATCTCGGGAGTTCTACTCTGTCACGACTCGAAGTATCGCGTGATCTGGAAATCTGAAACAGAGTAACAAAATATTGGACTCGGACTAGGACTGGTGGCGGAGATGAATCTGGTGGAACTCGGATTGGCGTGATGGCGATGGTATATGTGGACATAGATTGGTGGTTATATATGGCGATGGTATATGTGGACTCGGATTGGTGGTTGTATATGGCAGCGGTGATGTATATGGTGGGGTGGTGGTATATGGTAATGATGATGATGATCGTGTGGTGGCGGCGTGACAACCTGTGAACAGAACTCGAAACTCTAAGGGAGTAGACGCTAAGACCAGCAACTCGACATAACGATGCAACTGCAAATTCAACCAAGCAAAACTCTAAAAAGACTATGCACAGGCTCAGATTGGTTTAGATATGATGTCCTAACCCTAATTTTTTTGGCTTTTTCGTGGACTGTAGGTATGAAGAATAGACTCGATCTAAACTATGAAAAACTCAAAAATCTCAGCGAGTAACCTGGAAATCTGATACCACTTGATAGAGGCAAAGGTGTCCCGTCTTTTGATGAGATGGTGGCTATCATTTTGGAGGAAGTCGACTTTGATGATCCGACTATGAACGTGCGAGGATGTCGCGCCTTACAATCGCTAAACCAACTCCGAGAGGTTATTGACCACGCTGGAGCATGATCAACCTAACCACGAAGGTTTGTTTCCTGCAGGCCAACGAAGAACAAGCAAGAAACTAAGATTGCAATCTGGATATTGCGAATATAAGAGGAAAGCTTTATTGGTCAAAGGTGGGGTTCTGTGACGCCTTTGTCTGGTCGTTGAACACAAATGAAGTACGCGAAGTTGCAGCTATGGCGAACTTTAATCTAAACAAAATCCAAAGTCTAAACGATGCCCTTAGGGCTGTATATATGGAGGAAGAGGGGGGAATTTCGTGGCCCTTGGAGGATAGGTCCGAAACCAACCCTAACTCTCGTTTCCCCACACATACCGACTCAAAATACAACCTATACTTAAGTATTTAGAAAATACATGGGGCTGGCCCAATAATAATGTGACGCAGCACCAAGAATAGCCTCTGGATGAAATTTATGAAGTGGCATGTTGTATATTTCGTCCAAGGCTTCATGCACTCTTTATGGTGGCTTCAAAGTCCTGAAATCATCACTTGTAACTCCGTTCTTGATCCCCTTGCGCATGCCATCATCTCTATGCTTGAACTTGCTCCAAGGTTCATCTTTCTTGTCCAAGCTAGGCCCTTCATCTGTAAGCAAAACAAATGTATCCAATTTAGGCAGCATCATATTCTCATGAACATTAGAATCATTACAAAGAAACGGAAGTACCTGATAATTCAATTGGCGTGCGCGAGCTCTAGTAATTGGTCCAGTATGTATAGTAGCAGGGGCTGTGGGTGTAACAATGGTATTGATGTCCTCATCATTTCCCCAATTTTGCCCCCAAAATCATCAATTTCCGCCCCCAAAATCGAGTTCCTCGAGTTCATCCTCGGATTGGAGCCCGGACATCTGCCCCCCCGAACATCCGGCCGTAGGCCCGGACATCCGGCTCCTGCAGCGCAATTCGCGTGCGGTTCTGGACATCAGGTCCTAAAAATCCGGCCCGAGCCCCGGATGTCCGGCCCTTGTAACTTCAGCCTTTCCCACCGTTTTTTGAATAACTAATTCATACAGAGTCCAATTTTGACGTTCTTTAGCTCATTTTGAAGCTATTGACATCCCCCATAACACAAAAATAATACCATCATCATTTGACTCCGTCAAATTTTTGCAACTTTGGCATCTTTTCCTAGGGCTTCCACCATATCTTCCACGAAACCACCATAGCCTTCTGCAACCTTACCCATTTTATTCCCCATTGCATTTGAGGTTGTTTGAGTTGTGATTTGAGTCTCCTAAGGTGTTTCGGCTACTTAGGGACGATTGCTTCTTCATCAACCACCACCATAACTTCCGCATAGGCTTGTCCACCATACACTTCTGCCACTCCAACTTAACACAATTTTGTTTGTGTTGTGAGTTGTGTCTGCTAAGGTGTTTCGGCTACTTAGGGACCGTGCTTCCAACTCCGACACCGTGTATAGTCCACCACCTTACCCTCCATTTCCGCATTGCGTCTCAAAACCCATCGTTGCATTTCCGCAATCCCATTAAGCTTCTGCAACCACCACCGCTTTCCCGCTACCACCATTTGACATTTGACATTTGAGATTTTGAGTTTATGGTTTTTCCGTTTCCTAAGGTGTTTCGGCTATTTAGGAACGGTTCTACATCAAGAACGCGGCTACTCATCATCGCCAAGGACGGTAACCTCGACGACACCATTGTATATTCCCCTTGCCATTACATTGTTAACCCCTAGCCCATTTTGCGTCACATGCCTATCAGACTAGCCATTTGAGTATTGCCGACAATGTTACTTGTGCACATTAGTGATCTATACCATCCATTGCATACATACCATATCATATTGGTATCATATCATCCCTTGTGTCACAAGATTGTTCCCGTATGTACACAATTGCTATCTTGGTTTGTGCATTTCGCATAGTGGCTATCTAAAAAAAGCTTTTGAGCAAAGAAAAAGAGCAAAGAAGCTTATAAGCAATAGCCATAGCATCATACCACATTGCATATAAGATTGTCATATCCGATCATCTTGGATCATCTTGAGAGAAACACCGGGAACCATATATACATAGCATAATTGGGATAGAAGTCCTTGCATTTTTGTCTTCTATAGGTTGTGCACAAGTGTCATATCCGCCTATTGAGCAATCGTGTTAGCGTCTCTCTAGAGTTGTGCAACAAGTGCATTTTCCATGGATTCCACATTTTGGGCTCATTCCTTGGATGCACGACCCCACTTATCTATCCGTGTGTGTGTTTCCGTGTCCCACATATTGCTATTGGTCTACTTGTTTCACTTGGAAATTTGTGAATCTCTTTCAACATTATTGACTGTTGCTAACATTTTGCATCAAATTTTTGTGCCACTATCCTCAACAAGCTCCACTATAAGCCTTACTTGTGTAGGTGTGAGAAATTGACGAGATCGGTACCAATTGCGATATTTCCTTGTTACATCATTGAATGATCATTGATCCATTTTCAACATCGGTCAAGGTACATTTGGTATAGTTCTTTTATTTCTCCCACTCATATTTGCTCGAGTCTTGTGATGGATAGGCAAGGCATTTCATCTCCGGTCTTCCACAACAACGACGGCGTGAACAACTACACCACCAAAGCGTCAATCTTCGATCTACAATGACAAATGCAAGGCGCACAATCAAGATTGCGAAAGCGCATCGAGAACCTCTCCATCGACATTCATCACTCCAAAGCAAGGAAAATGGACTACATCGACAACAAGCTTTCCGCACAAAAGGAGGAGCAAGATGCAAGGATGGAGGAGATTCGGACCTTGTTGATCAACCGTTCTTCCCCTTCATCATCCTCAAGGCAACGATGAGCAAGTCGATCATCTTCGGAGCGCCCATGCGATGCAAGCGCAAGTCGTGCATGTCCACATCTACATGGCGACCATCATCACGTTCGTGATCCACATCGTCATGAAGAGCAAGTCACCTCCAAGCAACATGTGCGTGATGACGAACGCCATCGAGCTCAAGTACGACAACGACACCATCAACATGAAGATGCTCGAGATGCGCCTACCTACATGTCCCAACAAGCTCTACATCAAGTTACGGCCAAGCTTCATGAGCAAAAGAGAAGATCGCGAGACAAGCACCACCAAGAGGATGCTATGGCTACTACCACCACCACTTCAGCATCTTCGCCAAGTGCTATCAAGGCATCTTCGCCTTTGGACGTATGGCATCTTCGCCTACTTCCCACGAGTACACCTACATTGACTTCATCAAGTCTAAGGCGACCATCTACGAGCGACGGAGACACTTCCATCTTCGGAAGCCCCTCAAGGAAGATGGCCGAGCATGGGAAATTCCCTTTGGTCATGGAGACGAGCTATGAGGTGCCACATCATATGGGCCTCCAACAACAAGACGGTGACAAGACGGTCGAGCTAGGGCCATCCCCTTCGACCATGGCGACGAGCACGAACCTCTTCAACAACATGAAGATGGAGCCCATATTGGACTCATACTCCGAGTCAAGCTACGAGACCGCACATGAGACATTATCTTCGATCTCGGAGGAGAGTGATGGTTTTCCACATCCTACGGCATTCATCTTTGGAGGCATTATGGACGAGGAGGTTGAGCATGCGACTATCCCTTCAACCAAGGCGGTGATAGGAGTTGAGCATGGAGACATTTGCACCAACATCTCTCCGACACCCACATATGACGAGACGCCCCAATTGCCATGTGAAGAGAGCCACCCGACCATGAGTGATATGAGTGACTCCACCATATGTCACATTGGGTGCATTTCCTATGAGAGGATGAGTGTGACCACCACTAACCCCACACATGAGAGCATGCCGCACATCCTATGTGAGGTTGAGAGCCATTTGAGTGACTCCACCAACCATACGAGTGAGAGCATCCAAGAGGGAGTGAGTGAGCCACAACACCTAGTGAGTGAGATAGTTGACACGGTGATAGAGGCAAAGGTGTCCTGATGTTTCGTTGAGATGGTGGCTATCGTTTTCTGTGGGAGTCGACCTTGACGATCTGACTATGAATGTGCGAGACGTCGCGCGTTAGCAATCGCTAAACCAACTTCCGAGGGTTATTGACCACGCCGGAGCACGATCAACCTGACCACGAGGGTCTGTTTCCTGCAAGCAAACGAAGAACAAGCAAGAAACTGAGATTGCAATCTGGATATTGTGAATATAATATGAAAGCTCTATTGATTAAGGTGGGGGTCTGTGACGCCTTGGTCTGGTCGTTGAACACAAACGAAGTACGCAAAGTTGCAGCTATGGCGAACTTTTAATCTAAACAAAATCCAAAGTCTAAACGATGCCCTAAGGGCTGTATATATGGAGGAGAGAGGGGGAATTTCGTGGCCCGTGGTGGAGGGGTCGGAAACCAACCCTAACTCTTGTTTCCCCACACATACGGACTCTAAAAACAGCCTATACTTAAGTACTTCGAAAATACATGTGCCTGGCCCAATAATAAGGTGACGCAGCACCTAAAATAGCCGCTGGACGAAATTTATGAAGTGGCATCTTGTATATTTCATACCATGCTTCATGCACTCATTATGGTGGCTTCAGAGTCCTGGAATCATCACTTGTAACTCAGTTCTTGTTCCCCTTGCGCATGCCATCATCTCCATGCTTGAACTTGCTCCAAGGTTCATCTTTCTTGTGCAAGCTAGGACCTTCATTTGTAAGCAAAACAAATGTATCCAACTTAGGCAGCATCATATTCACATGAACATTAGAATCATTACCAAGAAAAGGAAGTACCTGATAATTCAATTGGCGTGCGCGAGCTCTAGTAATTGGTCCAGTATGTACAACAGCAGGTGCTGTGGGTGTAACAATGGTATTGATGTCCCCATCATCCTCCCCTTCTTGAAATGAAGTCGTCCTCGACGAAAGTTCATCATCCTCACCCAAATAAGGCTTCAAATCTGCAATGTTAAAAGTGGGACTAACCCCAAAATCTGCAGGCAGCTCAAGTTTATATGCATTATCATTTATTCTCTCTAACATCTTAAAAGGACCATCAGCATGTGGCATTAGCTTTAATTTGCGCAAATTAGGAAATCTATCCTTACGCAAATATAACCAAACAAGATCTCCAGGTGCAAACACAACATTTTTTCTACCCTTATCTCCAGCAAGTTTATATTTAGCATTCATACGCTCTATGTTTTCCTTAGTTAACTCATGCATTTTTAAAATCAATTCAGCATGCTCTTTAGCATAAAAATTAACCTTCTCCGAAGATGGAAGAGGCAACAAATCAATATGTGCACGAGGTAGGAAACCATACACAATTTCAAAAGGGCACATCTTAGTAGTAGAATGCAATGAACGATTATAAGCAAATTCAATATGAGGCAAGCATTCTTCCCACATTTTCTTGTTATTCTTCAAAATAGCCCTAAGCATAGTAGACAATGTTCTATTGACTACTTCAGTTTGTCCATCAGTTTGGGGGTGACAAGTAGTACTAAAAAGCAGCTTAGTCCCCAACTTAGCCCATAAACATCTCCTAAAGTGGCTAAGAAATTTAGTATCACGATCTGAAACAACAGTATTTGGCACACCATGCAAGCGAATAATTTCACAAAAGAACAAGTCAGCAACATTAACAGCATCATCGCTTTTATGACATGGTATAAAGTGTGCCATTTTCGAGAACCTATCCACGACAACAAATATGCTATCCCTCCCCTTCTTTGTTCGAGGTAAACCTAAAACAAAGTCCATAGATATATCCTCCCAAGGAACACTAGGTACAGGCAAAGGTATATATAAACCATGAGGATTGAGTTGTGACTTAGCTTTTTGACATGTAGTGCAGCGAGCAACAAAACGCTCAACATCCCGTCTCATCTTTGGCCAAACGAAATGTGTAGCAAGTATATCCTCCGTCTTCTTGATGGCAAAGTGTCCCATTAACCCTCCTCCATGCGCCTCCTGCAACAAAAAAAGACGAACGGAGCTAGCTGGAATGCATAGCTTGTTAGCACGAAACACAAATCCATCGTTAAGAACGAACTTGTTCCAAGTTCTCCCTTCCTTACAATTCTGCAATACATCTTTAAATTCAGCATCATGAACATATTGATCTTTGATGGTCTCCAAACCAAATATTTTAAAGTCAAGTTGTGAAAGCATAGTATAACGACGAGACAATGCATCAGCAATAACATTTTCTTTACCGTTCTTGTGTTTAATGACATAAGGGAAAGTCTCAATGAATTCAACCCATTTAGCTTGTCTACGGTTCAGTTTTGCTTGACTTTTAATGTGTTTCAAAGATTCATGATCAGAATGTATAACAAATTCCTTGGGGCATAAATAATGTTGCCATGTTTCTAAGGTCCGAACAAGAGCATATAATTCTTTATCATAAGTAGAATAGTTCAGACTAGGCCCACTCAATTTTTCAGAAAAGTATGCAACGGGTTTGCCATCTTGTAATAACACACGTCCTAATCCAATTCATCTAGCATCACATTCAAGCTCAAAAGTCTTATTGAAATTAGGAAGTTGGAGTAAAGGATCATGTGTCAACTTATCTTTCAATACCGTGAAGGCTTCTTCCTGTGCGGTACCCCAAACAAAAGGCACATCCTTCTTTGTAAGCTCGTTGAGAGGTGCAACAATGATGCTGAAATCTCTCACAAAACGCCTATAGAAACCAGCGAGGCCAAGGAAACTCCTCACTTGTGTGACTGTTTTGGGCTGCGGCCAACTCTCAATAGCTTCAATCTTGGCTTTATCAAATTCAATTCCCTGTGGAGTAACAACATAGCCAAGAAAAGATAATCGGTCGGTGCAAAAGGTGCACTTTCCAAAGTTACCAAACAAACATGCATCATGTAGAGAAATAAAAACAGCACGTAAATGTTCCAAATGTTCCTCCAAAGATTTGCTATAAAGCAATATGTCATCAAAGCAAACTACCACAAATCGTCCAATGAAAGCACGTAAAACTTCGTTCATTAACCTCATGAAAGTACTAGGTGAATTAGTTAACCCAAAAGGCATGACTAACCACTCATATAATCCAAACTTAGTTTTAAATGCTGTTTTCCATTCATCTCCCAATTTCATACGAATTTGATTGTATCCACTACGCAAATCAACATTGGAGAATATTGTAGAGCCACTCAATTCATCAAGCATATCATCTAGCCTAGGAATAGGATGACGATAACGAATAGTAATATTATTAATGCCTCTACAATCAACGCACATATGCGACGTAGCATCCTTTTCGGCACTAAAATGATAGGAACAACACAAGGACTAAGGGATTCGCGTATATAACCTTTGTCGAACAGTTCTTGTACTTGACGCATAATCTCCTTCGTCTCCTCTAGATTGGTCCAGTATGTATAGCAGCAGGGGTTGTGGGTGTAACAATGGTATTGATGTCCTCATCACACGGCATGTGAGGCCACTATGTTTTCTAACGACTTAACCTCTACTACGAGTGTGTTTTGTTCTTTGGTGCTAGGTCTCCTACATCACAACATGCCTATCCTCGATGAGTCCATACCTCAAATGGAGACAACGACGGCCATGGTGGACAATGATGCACCCCCCACATGGTTCCATCAAGATGAAGATGAACACGACTTGGTCTTCGACACCTCACCTACAACACATGAGTGATGCTCTAAAGGTAACATAGGTGATGGTTCTTCTCTTTTCCCACTAGTGGACTATCTTGCAAATGATTGCTTGCATGATGATGATCACCTTATGGATTCTCCACATACTATGTCTTTCACATGCTTAGATATGCCACCCATTTATAATGAATATGATGACGAGCATGTTGATTTGCCTAGTTGTGATGCTATGCTCCATAGGATATCTTGTGAAAATTCTATTGGTCATGTCATGTTTGACAATCCATTGAACTTGTCATATGCTATGAGTGAGATCTCCCGTATTGCATCATTTCAATCTCAACATAGTAACTATGCATGCTCCATTAAAATAAATCCCATTTTCACTTATGGCATAGATGATGGTCATTGGCTTTTGTTTTTCATGCGATGATATTGCTATGCTTCCTTTACATGATTTACGCAATTCATCTACTATGCCATGCCATGATCACATTGTTCCAAATATGCATTGTTTTGGATGTTGTCAATATTCTCCATGTGATGTTTCCATTAATGCTCATGAGGAGACCCCCATAGTTTCCTCATACATATTAGGAGATTTTGACACATTCCATACTTCCATGATTCCCATAATTGCTTGCACCATATGCATTCCATGAATAACAATGCTCTACATATTTTTCGTGATGCATTACACAATTTGGGTCTCCATTATGCTATGCATAGCAACAAACCTATTGTGATGGATGACATGTTTCTATGTCATGCACCTCATTTATTTGAGCATTGGATATTTTGTACTAACAACACAAGCACGTGCACATCATGACGGACGACGTGTATATATACCATGCACACACAATTTTCCCCTTGTCTTTGTTTTGTGTAGGTACTCATATGTACTCATCAACCTCCCAATCCCAAGAGTTGACGAAACGAGCTCATGAGAGAAATGATGATTTGGGATCACGTGGACTATCCTTACCACCGTTACCTTCGCGCAAGGACTACACGCATCTCTTCTACTTGGCTTTCACAAGGCTATGGGCTATTTACCACTTGCTACATTATGCCCATTATATCATGTTCACTTTGCATGTTATGCCTCTTTCTATGATTTTGCCATGCAATTGTGACCCTTGCGTGCATTTACCCATGATTCACCATTATACTACTTCTATGTGTATTTTCATGCTTGATGGAGATCCTTGTTACTATTACCATGTTTTCCTAGTGCCACATGCTATTGATGCTTGTTGTGTTGGGAGAGTCATGATGTTCCATTGCTATTTACATAGGGCATCTTGCCAACACCATAAACCTACTTTGCTCATATTTTCCTTTCATGCTTGTGCTATGTCATGTGAATTGTTCATGCACACTATTTGCACACATGACATTCTTGACATGATTCCTTCTAGTACGTTGCATCTTCGCACTACTAGCTTGCTTGAATCGATCACTATGATTGCTTGCTTTATCGCATCACCCATGTTCCATTCTTACTCGCTTTCTTGGGTTGATGACATATATGTTCATGCTTCTCACATGATATATCTTGATAATTGTCTCTTCTCTCCATTAGTTTCACCTCTCATATGCCATTATAATGAGTGCACCCATGCTATGCCTATCTATCTTGGAGACTTGGACATATTACTTGTGATGCATGCTTGTTTACTTGAGCCTAATGTCTTTGATCGTAGTCGCATCATATACTTTCATACCATACCACACCTTGTCCTTTCTTATGATAAGAATGATGAAAACACTTGTTGGGTATTTCACCACATGAATGTTTGGTTTTGCATTTACACTAACCTCATTTGTTTTTCCAGGTGTTTGTCATGTTCTTTCATTTTGAGGAATTCACAAGGAGGTACCATCGCGAGACATGTTGGTTATGTGAAGTGATGACCCACAAGTGTAGGGGATCTATCGTAGCCTTCTCGATAAGTAAGAGTGTCGAGCCCAGCGAGGAGCAGAAGGAAATGATAAGCGGTTTTCAGCAAGGTATTCTCTGTAAGTACTGAAATTATCGGTAACAGATAGTTTTGTGATAAGGTAATTTGTAACGCGTAACAAGTAATATAAGTAAATAAGGTGCAGCAATATGGCCCAATCCTTTTTGTAGCAAAGGACAAGCCTGAGCAAACTCTTATATAAAGGAAAGCGCTCCCGAGGACACATGGGAATTATCCTCAAGCTAGTTTTCATCACGCTCATATGATTCGCGTTCGGTACTTTGATAATTTGATATGTGGGTGGACCGGTGCTTGGGTACTGCCCTTACTTGGACAAGCATCCCAATTATGATTAACCCATGTTGCAAGCATCCGCAACTACAATAGACGTATTAAGGTAAACCTAACCATAGCATGAAACATATGGATCCAAATCAGCCCCTTACGAAGCAACGCATAAACTAGGGTTTAAGCTTCTGTCACTCAAGCAACCCATCATCTACTTATTACTTCCCAATGCCTTCCTATAGGCCCAAACAATGGTGAAGTGTCATGTAGTCGATGTTCACATGACACCACTAGAGGAAAGACAACATACAACTCATCAAAATATCGAACGAATACCAAATTCACATGACTACTTATAGCAAGACTTCTCCCATGTCCTCGGGAACAAATGTAACTACTCACAAAGCATATTCATGTTCATAATCAGAGGGGTATTAATATGCATAATGGATCTGAACATATGATCTTCCACCAAGTAAACCAACTAGCATCAACTACAAGGAGTAATCAACACTACTAGCAACCCACAGGTACCAATCTGAGGTTTGGATACAAAGATTGTATACAATAGATGAACTAGGGTTTGAGAGGAGATGGTGCTAGTGAAGATGTTGATGGAGATTAACCCCCTCCCGATGAGACGATCGTTGGTGATGAGGATGGTGATGATTCCCCCCCCCCAGAGGGAAGTTTCCCTAGCAGAACAGCTCCGTCGAAGCCCTAGATTGGTTCCACCAAGGTTCCGCCTCGTGGTGGCAGAGTTTCATCCCGTGAGATTGCTTATTATTTTTTCCTCGATGAAAGACTCCATATAGCCAAAGATAGGCATCAGAGGGCCACCAGGGGGCCCATGAGGCAGGGGGCGCACCCATGGGGTAGGACGCGCCCCCACCCTCGTGGACGGTGGTTGGCCCCCCTCTGGTACTTCTTTCGCCCAATATTATTTATATATTCTGAAAATAATTCCCGTCGAGTTTCAGGACTTCTGGAGATGTGCAGAATAGGTCTCTAATATTTTCTCCTTTTCCACCCCAGAATTCTAGCTGCCGACATTCCCCCTCTTCATGTAAACCTTGTAAAATAAGAGAGAAAAGGCATAAGTATTGTGACATAATGTGTAATAACAGCCCATAATGCAATAAATATCGATACAAAAGCATGATGCAAAATGGACGTATCAACCCTCCCAAGCTTAGACCTCGCTTGTCCTCAAGCGAAAGCCGATATCAAAAATATGTCCACATGTTTAGAGATAGAGGTGTCGATAAAGTAAAATATGAACATGAGGGCATCGTGATCATTATTATAACAACAACATACATATATATTGTCATATGATCTCTTGTGCTAAAGTAACAATTCAATCACAATTTCAAGTATGAATCATAAACTTCATTGAGAACTAACAAACTATAATCTCAGTCATTGAGGCAATTGCAATTTATCATAACATAGGAAAGAGTCAATATAAGAGCTTTTCAGCAAGTCCACATACTCAACCATCATTTAGTCTTTCACAATTGCTAACACTCACGCAATATTTATGGTTATGAAGTTTTAATTGGACACGGAGAAAGATAGGGGCTTATAGTTTTGTCTCCCAACATTTTACCTCAAAGGTCATGTCAACAAAAATAGTTCATGAAAACTTACATCCAATTAGCTATATATATCTGGATCTTTCCAACACATTGTGCTTGCCAAAGGATAAAATGTAAAAAGGAAAGGTGAAGATCACCATGACTCTTATATAAAGTGATAGACAAGAATAAAAGATAGGCCCTTTGCAAAGGGAAGCGGAGGTTGTCATGTGCTTTTATGGTTGGATGCACAAAATCTTAATGTGAAAGAATGTCACTTTATATTGTCATTTGTGATATGGACCTTTATTATGCAGTCTATCGCTTTTAGTTCTTCCACATCACAAGATCGTATAAAGCTTATTTTCTCCACACTAATAAATCATACATATTTAGAGAGCAATTTTTATTGCTTGCAACGATGACAACTTACTTGAAGGATCTTACTCAATCCATAGGTAGATATAGTGGACTCTCATGGCAAAACTAGGTTTAAGGATATTTGGAAGCACAAGTAGTATGTCTACTTGGTGCAAATAATTTTGCTAGCATGAGAGGGAAAGACAAGCTCAACATGTTGGATGATCCGTGACAATATAATTTATCTCAGATGCAAGAAAACATAACCCATTATGTTGTCTTCCTTGTCCAACATCAACTCTCTAGCATGTCATATTTTAATGAGTGCTCACAATCATAAAAGATGTCCCAGATAGTATATTTATATGTGAAAACCTCTCTTTCTTTATTACTTCCTATTAATTGCAACGATGACCAAAACTATGTGATGTAGGGTAGAACCCTAATCACCCAATCTTTCACGAAAGGAGTTAATCCCGCGAAGAACACGAGGAACAAGAGGGGGAAACGAGGGGAATCATGAGGGGAAACACGAGAGAATCACTAAAACCAACAAGAATGATCACACATGCGCTAGATCCATGAACACAATGGAAGACACAAGATCCAAAGTCAACAACGGACGATACAAGAGGTAACCGGTTCTTCTCCGTGAGGAGGTCTTGAATAC
>NC_041380.1:181592611-181697344 GCF_002162155.2 Triticum dicoccoides | reverse complement strand
TTGAATCCAAAGGGATCTTCCTGTAAAGGGGGTCTTGAATCCAAGCTGGATCTTCTCTGAAGAGGGGCCGCGGTCTCTCTCAAGGAGTAGATCCGATATGGATGAGTGAAGCTCTATCTCTCAAATGAGCTATCACAATGCTAACCCTAGAAAGGAGGAGGTGGAGGAGTATATATAGTCTAGGTCCACGAAGGGGTAAGTGAGGGGCAAAAGGGTACATGGGCATCGGCCTGAGTGTCTGCGCACGGGTAGGGCCGGATGTTCCGGGGACGGCCGGAAGGTCCGGGCGCTGGAGGTTCCGGGCAGGGTCCGGGCTATCCAGAGAGTTGTCACACTCTTGGACGGCTTCGGTGCAGCAGGGCCGGAAGCTCTGGGATGGCCGGAGGTTCCGGTGGCCGGAAGTTCCGGGCTTTCCAGAAACTTGTCCAGGCTTCTTCTTCCTTCTCTTCCATGCTTCCCTCGCAGATGGTGTAGGTGATCCTTGGCGCTTGCACTCCTCCTCGTCATCCGTGAAGCTCCGACAATACATATGCAAGCACGATGGAGGGTCAAGTAGTATACCATCCTCGAAGGGGTCAAGTGAGCACGTGTAAATGAGAGGATTCACCTTTATGTATGTGAAGTAGATGTCGCACATGTCACTTGCCGATAAACTCTTGACATGGTGATGTCCATAGGATGCTCCGCATCATCCCCTCCCCCTTGGGAAAGATCCAACCTCAGATCGAAATCCAAATCACCATGGAAAAGAGATGGCGTCGCCGTGTAGTAGTGGTCGATCACCAAGTTCTCGTCATGTTGAAGCTTGAAATGGGAACTCTCCAATGTCGCACCGTCTCGTGATTCCTTCAAAAGGAGCAAGGAGAACAAACACTTAGAAAAACAAATGCGGTTAGTGTTAGTGCAAAACCAAGCATTCAAGAGGTGATACCCAACAAGTGTTGTCATCAAGCATAGCATATGGTGTGACAAAGGATTGTGACATGGCATGTAAGCCCATAAATTGAGCACAAAGAAGGACATCATGGAAACAAGCATGTAAATGTGAGGTAGTGATGCAAATATGTGTAACAAGAGAATAAGCATCTACCTCAAGATCATAGCAAGCATGGGCAAATTGCTCAATGAAAGGTCTATGGTAGGCATAGGAATCATTCACAAGACCAAATAAAATGAAGTGTCTAAACACATGGGTCAAGTGCAAGACAATCCAAGCATAATGTGCATGGGGTGTAGTGAATATAGTGTGGCACTCAACACAATAGAAAGAGCAATTGTTCATCATGTGTGAGGCAATCAAGTCAAGCATAGTAATCAAGTCGTGCAAGCTAGTAGTGCGAAGATGCAACATACTAGAGTAAATCATGGCAATCATGTCATGAGAGCAAATAATAGGCATAGGCAATGCACATGACATATCGCAAGCACGAACACAAAGCAAGATGAAATTATCATCATAGGCATGGGATACAAAGCAAACATAGCAATAGCAGGCAATATCTCCACCAAGCTTGCAAATACACATACAAGTATGAGAATCAATCATCATGTGTAATGCAAAGCATGGGTCACGAATGCATGGCAAAAGCATAGTAACGAGCATAACATGCAAAGTGAACATGGCAAGATGGGCATATAATATGTAGTGGACAATAACCCATAGCCAAGTGAGGGTCATGTAGAAGAAATGTGCGAAGACTTCATGTGAAGAGAGCGGCGGGAAATGCGATCCATGGGATCCCAAGTCATCATTGCTCTCTAGAGCTTGTTTTGTCAACTCGTGGGATTGCGAGGTTGACAAGTATTCATGGGTACCTACACAAAAGAGATACAAACCAAAGAAGTTGTGCGCGTGGTAAATGTACACATCATCCATCATGATGCGTATGTGCACGTGTGAGTTAGCACAAGATAAGCATCCGTCAAAGAAATTTGATGCATGGTATAATAACATGTCATCCATCTTGAAAGAATAGTTATTGTGTATAACATGATGGGAATGCAAATTGAGCATACAAGTATATGGCACAATAATAGCATGTTTATTCATGGGAAGCATATTGTTCACATAAGTATGAGGATCATGCAATGGATGGGAGTGATCAAAATCTCCTAAAATGTATGAGGAAACTATGGGGGTCTCCTCATGAACAATGTTGGAAACATCATATGGAGAAAATGGACAACATCCAAAACAATGCATATCCGAAGCTAGGTGGTCATGGCATGGCATATGAGATAAATGATGCAATGGGAGCATATCAATATCATCACAAGAGAAACAAATGCAAATAACCATGGGCTTGTCATCTATGTCATAAGTGCAAATTGGGTTAATTTGAATGGCATATGCATAGTCACTATGAAGAGATTGCAAATATGACATATGATTGATCTCATGCATAACATATGACAAGTCAAGCGGATTGGCAAACTTGATGTGACCGAGAGAATTAGCATAAGAAATCCTATGTAACATGGCATCACAACTAATAGACTCCATATGGAAATCATCATACTCATCATAAATGGGTAAATCATCGCATGGGTAAATCATACTTAGCATGAAGCATGTCAATAGGGAGATCAACATCATGCAAGCAATCAATGTCATGAATGTCCACTAGTGGGACTAGAGCATCACCTTCACCTATGTTACCTTGTTCATTCCACTCAAGTGGTGTACGTGAGGTGGGAAAGACCAAATGGTGGTCAAGATCATCATTGTGATGGAACCATGTGGGGGTGCATCATATTCCACCATGGCCATCATCTTGTCCAAAGGTAGGACGAAGTCATCGAGAAGCGGCGCATCATCATAGAAGGGACCTAGCACCAAATGAGAAGACACAATAGAGGTAGAGGTCAAGTCGTTAGTGTTAAAAGTGGCCTCACATGACCTATCAACTATCTCACTCTGTCTATGTGGTGGTTCACTCACTCCCTCAAAATAGGTGCACTCAAACTCACATATGGTGGAGTCAGTCATCTCACTAAAGAGGTGGGGGTTTTGGCTCTCCTCACATGGGAATAGTGGAAACACATCATATATGGGGCTAGTGGTGAAATCACTCTCACTCTCAATATGGTGGCTAAAGTCACTCAAGTCATCACATGTCGCCGTGGTCGAAGGGAAAATCCAATGCTCAACCGTCTCGTAGTCATCGTCGTGGATGAAGGCCAAAGATGGCACAACATCACTCTCGCCGTGGATGAAGGCCGAAGATGGCACATCATCACTCTCGCCGTGGATGAAGGCCGAAGATGGCACAACATCACTCTCGCCTCCTAAGATGGAAGCATCATCCTTGCTCGCCACCTTGTCACTCGCCTTCAAAGCTTGGTCCTGGAGGGTCTCCGTACTCGTACTCGTCGCCGCACCATCTTGAAAAAGAGTCATGGAGGACTCAGCATCGTCAATGCCACAAAGAGGGATGGCGTCGAACTTGGGAGTAGCATCTTGGAGCTCGTCGGGCTTGGACATCGTGGTGGTACTAGCCTCATGCTCGTTCTCATGGAGCTTGGTCGTCGCGAAGTAAGCTTGGGGTAGAGAAACTTTGGCCTTCATGAGTTCTTGTTCCGCCTTGAGAGCACCAATGTAGTTGTCGTCGAGGGACTTGTAGTTCTCGAGGAAGATCGTCTTGGAGATGTCGTTGTGCAATCCCATCATGAAGTGTAACTTCATCGAAATGGGGTCGTCCATGCCGGCTCATCGCAAGGCAATCTTCATCTCCTTGAAGTACTCGTCGATGGACTTGGATCCTTGGATGGTGTTCTCCAATTGGCGTTGAAGTTGTTCCGTGTAGGTTCGAGGCACAAACTCTCGCCGCAAAGCTCTCTTTGTCTTGGGCCAACTCATGTCGTAGGTCTCCGAAGGTGTATGAAGCCACCATGTGGACGCGTAGTCGTGGAAGTTCCTTGTGGCGCACTTCACTTGATCTTCGGGAGGGACTTGATGTAACTTGAGGAAGTCGTCCATCAAACACTCCCACTCAAGATACTCGTCGAGTTCTTGAGTCCCATAGAAAGGAATCATGTGGTCGATGTCGAGGTCGTAGTAGCTCATGGAAGTCGCGGACTTGAGCTTGGGGAGCTTCTCTTGAGCGTAGTCTTGAGGTGCTTGTTGGCGAAGATGCCATATATCCGAAGGCGAAGATGCCTTGAAGTCGCTTGGCGAAGATGCCAAAGTGGTTGGTGTAGTCGTAGCTCCGTCTTGGTGGTGCTTGTCTTGCGGTCTTCTCTTGTGGTCATGAAGTTTGGACTTGGCGTGAAGTAGGGCTTGTTGCGACTTGTAGGTAGGCGCATCTCGAGCATCTTTATGATGATGTTGTCATTGTCATGCTTGAGCTCGATGTAGATGTCGTTCGTCGTCGTCGTGCACATGTTGCTTGGAGGTGACTTGCCCTTCATGACGAGGTGGATCACAAACGTGATGGTGGTCGACATGGAGATGTGGACGAGGACGACTTGTGCTTGCATCATTTTTGTGCTCCGAAGACTTGTGACTTGAACGTCGCCGCCTTAAGGATGATGAAGGGGAAGAACAGTTGATCAACAAGGTCCAAATTTCCTCCATCCTTGCATCTTGCTCCTCCTTTTGTGCGGAAAGCTTGTTGTTGATGTAGTTGTACACGCCGTCGTTGTTGTGGAAGACAGGAGATGAAATGACTTGCCTATCCATCACAAGATTCGAGCCAATATGAGTGGAGAAAAGAAGAACGAATACCAAATGTACCTTGACCGAAGTAGAAAGTGGATCAATGATCACTCCAATGTGTACAAGGAAATAGCACAATTGGTACCAATTCTTGTCGGTTTCTCACACCTACACAAATAAGGCTTATGGTGGAGCTCGGTGAGGATAGTGGCACAAATTTTTTTATGCAAAATGTTAGCAAGAGTCAATAATGTTGAAAGAGATTCACAAATTCGCAAGTGAAACAAGTAGACCAATAGCAATATGTGGCACACGGAAACACACACACAGATAGATAAATGGGGTCGTGCAACCAAGGATGAGCACACAATGTGGAATCCATGGAAAATGCTCGTGTTGCACAACTCAAGAGAGACGCTAGCACGATTGCTCACAAGGCGGATACGACACTTGTGCACAACCTATAAGATGCAAAATGGATAAACTTTCTATCCCAAGTATGCTATGTATGTATGGTTCCCGGTGTTTGACCCAAGATGATCGGATATGACAATCTTATGCAATGTGGTTGATGCTATGGCTACTGCTTACAAGCTTCTTTTGTTTCTCTCCTTTTTCTTTGCTTAAAAGATTTATTCTCTTTTTTTGTATGGCCACTTTTGCACAATGCACAAACCAAGATAGGTATTGTGTATATGCGGGAACAAACTTAAGGCACACGAGATGATATGATAACAAGATGATACCTATTGTATTGTATGTATGCAATGGGAGGTGTAGCTCGATGATTACTAATGTGCACAAGTAACGTTGCCGGCAATACTCAAATGGCTAGTCTCGATAGGCAAGTGACACAAAATGGGCTAGGGGTTATCAATGCAATGGCAAGGGAATATATGATGGAGGGATACCACGATACCAAGATGATATGGAGGTTACCGTCCTTGGCGATGATGAGTGGCGGTGATCTTGATGGAGATACCAAGATGATGGAGACTCGTCCCTAACTAGCCGAAACACCTTAGGAAACGGAAAAACCGTGGACTCAAAAATTTCAAACATCAAAATGGTGGTAGCGGGATGCGGCGGTGGTGTTACGGAAGCTCAATGAGATTGCGACAATGCAATGATGGGTTATGCGAGTAGACAATGCGGAAGTGGAGGGTTATTGGATTATGTGAGTCGGAGTTGGAAGCACGATCGCTAATTAGCCGAAACACCTTAGGAGACACAACTCACAACACAAACAAAATTGGGTTAAGTTGGGGCGTAAGAAGTGTATTGTTGGTAAGCCTATGCGGAAGTTATGGTGGTGGTGGTGGTTGATGAAGAAGTAACCGTCCCTAAGTAGCCTGGTGATGTAGGGTAGAGACCCTAATCACCCGATCTTTCACGAAAGGAGCGGATCCCGGAGATATCACGAAGAACACGTGGAAGAACTGAAGGGAAACACAAGAGGAAATCACTAAACCGACACGAATAAGTCACGCATGGGCTAGATCCTCGAGTACATAGATCGGTACACGAATCCACGGACAACTAGGGACGATACACGGTAATCGGTTCTTCTTCGTGAGGAGGTCTTGATGGGGCCACCCAAGAGGGGGTCTTGATGATCTTCTCCGAAAGGAGGTCTTGAATCCGCTTGGGGGATCTTCTCCGGGGGAGGCTCGAATCTCCGAGGAGAAGGTAACCAAGTGGATGAGCAAAGCTCTCTCACAAATCTGAGCTAAACATTTGCTAACCCTAATTCAGAGCTAGGGGACCAGTACTTATAGTTCAAAGGGGTAAGTTGGGGTTACACGGGTCGTTGACCCCTTTCACTGCGCATAGCCAGGCCGGTAGTACCGGTCAAGGGGGCGGTTGTTCCGTTGGGAGCTCATGCATGGCGGTAGTACCGGTCCTGGAAGGCGGTAGTTCCGCCGGGAGGTCAGGCGCTGGCTTGCGGAGATGGATATCGAAGGGGCCAGCGGTTGTACTGGTTGTCGGGGCGGTAGTACCGGTCTTTTGGTAGTTACCGGTACATCCGGTGTAGTGTCGGCCTTGCACCGCTCGATCACAGAAGGTAGACCGGTTGTTGGGCGGTAGTCGGCCGGTTGTTCCGCCCGGGTGGTGGTCGGGCGGTTGTTCCTGTCCTTTAGGGCTGGGTAGAATGTCTCCATGCTCTTGATGTCCGTATTTCACCGTTCCATCTCCTTGGTTGCTTACATGGTACCTAAGCACACAAAGCAACTCCGATTGAGGTAGTAGCCATGTCTCAAGTGGGTCAAAGGGAAGTTCAACAAGGAGAGAGTTAACCTCGTTCTTGATGGCTCTCGCACGGGCTCTTGTCATGGGTCCAAGTGGTGTTGTGGGAGATGTAGGTAGGTCCATGGGGATGGCCTTGGGATGATCCACATCATCTCCCCTCCCTTGGGGAAGATCCGTCCTCGGATCAAATTCTTCATCACCATGGAAGGCAGAGAGATCTTTGATGTTGAAGATGTCGCTCACACTGTACTTGTCGCGCGGGAGGTCGATCTTGTAAGCGTTGTCGTTGTAGCGTTAAAGCACCTTGAAGGGTCCATCTGCTCGTGGTCGAAGCTTGGACTTGCGTTCTTGTGGAAAGTGGTCGTTGCGAAGGTGTAGCCACACGAGATCACCAATGTTGAAGACCATAGGTTGCTTGTTGAAGTTGAGCTTGGTCGCAAGGCGTTGAACTTGGCGTTCGATGGTGTTTCTTGTATCATCATGCACCTTCTTGAGATGTGCCACACATGCACTTGCGTCCAAATTGATGCGCTCTTGAAGTGGTAGAGGAAGAATGTCCAATGGTGACAATGGGTTGAATCCGTAAACGACCTCGAAAGGAGACTTGCTGGTTGTTGAGTGTCTTGCTCGGTTGTAGGCGAACTCGACGATATGTAGGCACTCCTCCCACTCATTGATGTTCTTCTTGATGAGTACTCGAAGTAGAGCGGAGAGTGCACGGTTTGTCACCTCCGTTTGGCCGTCGGTTTGAGGATGGTACACCGTGGAGAAGAGTAGCTTGATTCCGAGCTTGGCGCATAGGGTCTTCCAAAAGTAACTAAGGAACTTGACGTCGCGGTCCGAGACAATTGTCTTTGGCACACCATGGAGACGCAATATTTCCCTACAAAAGAGATTAGCAACATGTGAAGCATCGTTTATCTTGTGACAAGGAATAAAATGTGCCATTTTGGAGAAATGGTCCACAACGACAAATATGGAGTCTTTTCCATTTCGAGTTCTAGGAAAACCAAGTACAAAGTCCATGCTAATGTCCTCCCAAGGTTGGTATGGAATTGGTAAAGGAATATAGAGACCATGAGATTGATCTTTGGACTTAGCTTTGCGACATGTAGAACACCGGTTGGTGAAACGATTGACGTCCCGAAACATCTTTGGCCAAAAGTAGCTCTTCGAGAGCGTGGGAACGTCTTGTCGCGTCCGAAGTGTCCCATTAAGCCTCCTCCATGCGATTCCTGCAAAAGCAACAAATGAAGAGACGACTTGGGGATGCAGAGTTTGTTAGCTCTCATAAGATAGCCGTCCTTGATGTAATAGCGTTGCCAAGATGTATTCGACAAACACTTGGCATAAGGAGTAGCAAAAGTTGCATCATGCTCATACAAGTCTTTGATATGCTCGAAGCCAATGACATCTAACTCAAGTTGCATGACAAGCATGCATATGCGGGAAAGAGCATCCGCTACTATGTTTTCTTTACCCTTGATGTACTTGATGACATAGGGAAAAGACTCAATGAATTCACTCCATTTAGCATGAAGCTTGTTCAACTTAGTTTGACCCTTAAGATACTTAAGAGTCTCATGATCGGTATGAATGATAAACTCATGGGGACGAAGGTAGTGTTCCCATTCATGTAAAACACGGACTAAAGCATATAGCTCTTTGTCATAGATGGGATAATTGAGTTGCGCTCCGGAAAGTTTCTCACTAAAGTAAGCTCTGGGGCGCTTCTCTTGCATTAACACACCTCCTATGCCATTACCACTAGCATCACAATGAATTTCAAAAGGCTTGTCGAAGTTTGGTAAAGCAAGCACGGGAGCATGAGTAAGCAAATTCTTAAGCTCATTGAATGCGGTATCTTGGGATGGTCCCCAAACAAAAGGCACATTCTTCTTGCTCAAAGCATGCAAAGGCGAAGCAATGGTGCTAAAATCCTTCACAAAGCGACGATAGAAACCCGCAAGGCCAAGGAAACTACGCACTTGAAGCAAGTTGGTAGGTTGCGGCTAAGTCTTAATAGCATTGATCTTGGACTCATCTACATGAACACCCATAGAAGGGACAACAAAACCCAAGAAAATGAGCTTATCAACACCAAAAAGGCATTTCTCCTTATTAGCATAGAGACGCTCTTTCCTAAGAGTTTGCAAAATGGTGCGGACATAGGTGACATGCTCTTTGATAGATTTGCTAAACACAAGAATGTCATCGAAGTAAACCACAACAAATATACCAATGTAAGGGCGAAAGACATGATTCATAAGGCGCATAAAAGTGCCCGGTGCTTCCGAGAGACCCATAGGCATGACTAACCACTCATACAAACCAAACTTGGTTTTGAAGGCAGTTTTCCATTCATCGCCCTCTTGTATGTGGATTTGATAGTAACCACTCTTAAGATCAATTTTGGAAAATATAGTGGCACCAGTAAGCTCATATAGCATATCATCTAGGCGTGGAATGGGATATCTATAACAAACGGTAATAGCATTGATAGGTCTACAATCAGAGCACATGCGAAAACTACCATCATGTTTTGGCACAAGAATGACCGGTACGGCACAAGGACTCAAACTTTCACGCACATGACCATGGTCTATGAGATGCTTTACTTGCCTTTGAATTTCTTTGGTTTTTTCGGGGTTGATGCAGTAGGGAGCTTTGTTCGGAAGCAGTGCTCCGGGGATGAGGTCGATGCGGTGCTCAATGCCTCGTAGAGGAGGTAGACCCGAAGGTAGCTCATCGGGAAAAACATCTTGAAATTCCTGCAAAAGAGAAGACAACACTAGAGGAAGAGTGTGAGAAGTGTTAGTTTGTGGTGAATTGTCCTTGCACACAAGGACGTAGCGTAGGACACTAGATGGGTTCTCACACACTTCTCTCATCTGACGTTTGGTGGCAAAGAGAACTAGGTTCTTGTTTTCGCTCATCGTGGAGGCACTCAATTCGGGCTTGTGGCGCTCACTTTCTTTTTGGTGGCTCACTCTCTCACCATTCTCTCCATGATGGGTGGCTTGCTTATCGGCGATCACTTGGCTTGGAGACATAAGGTGTAACACAAACTCCTTTCCTTGAATCTTGAAGCTATAGTGGTTTGTACGCCCATTGTGGACGACTCCTCTATCGAATTGCCATGGCCGTCCAAGGAGAAGATGACAAACGGTCATTGGGATGACATCGCACTCCAAGATGTCTTCGTAGGCGCCGATTTTGAAGGATACTTGCACTCGGTGCTCGACTTGGATAGTGCCGGAGTCGCTAAGCCATTGCACTTTGTATGGATGTGGATGCTTTTTCTTGGGCAATTGGAGCTTGGAGCAAAGTTCTTCACTTGCGAGATTGTGACAACTCCCTCCATCGATGATGACCTTGACGGATCGTCCATTGATGCCGGCCTTGGTGTGGAATATGTGGCATCATTGGTCTTCTTCTTGTTGATGTTGGAGAGTCAAGACTTTGGAGACAACAAGTGCGGGACTTGAATCTTCATCGCAAAAGACTTGTTCTTCTTCATTGTTCACTTGGAGGTGCATGGCGACTTGCTCAAGGGCATCCATTTCTCCTTCGCTCATGGAATCATAAGTGCCATCGTCGTTGAAGATCATGGTGCGCTTGTTGGTGCAATCATAGGACTTGTGGCCGCGGCCGCCGTAAGTGAAACACTTGAGGGAACTCGTCTTGACGGTCTCATCGGTAGAGGTTGATGATGATGAAGCTCCCGGCTTGAAGTTGCTCGTATTAGGATTGCTTGTAATTGGCGAAGCTTTCTTAGAAGTCGACTTGTCAATGGTGGAAGTAGAGGGTCTTGTAGTCGGTGTTGGAGTCGTTGAAGCTTGGTTATTGGAGAAACCGCAGGACTTGGATGAGAACTTGGCATACTTGAAATCATCTTGCACTTGGCGTTCCGCTTTGGTAGCTTGGTGCACGAGCTCGATTAGATTTGAGTATGGTTGGAAGTCGGCGATCTTCTTGATAGGATGATTGAGGCCATTCAAGAAATGTGCCATTGTTTGCTCATCATCTTCCGTCACATTGGCTCTTATCAATGCAATCTCCATCTCCTTGTAGTATTCTTCAACGCTCTTTGTTCCTTGCTTGAGTTGTTGGAGTTTCTTGAAGAGGTCGCGGTTGTAGTAGGTAGGCATGAAGCGTGCTCTCATGACATCCTTCATTTGTGCCCAAGTAGTGATGGGTGGTTCACCTCTTGCCTCGCGGCGCTCTATGATTTGTTCCCACCAAATGAGGACATAGTCTTGGAACTCAAGGGATGCCATCGCGATCTTCTTCTCTTCTTCATAATTGTGCAAACGGAAGATCTTGTCAACTTTCAATGCCCATGAAAGGTATTCTTCGGGATCGTTGCTTCCATTGAACTTGGGCATGGTGAACTTGAGCTTGCCGTAGCGTTGCTCTTCATTGTGTTGGGGTCGGGGATGATGATGCCCATGTTGTAGATGATTGTTCAACTGGTGGTGCTCTTGATGCAGAGGGTTGTCAACCTCGTGTTGCTCTTGTCGTGGAGGATCCCCATTGTGGTCATGCTCTTGATGAACTTGATGGTCTTGGAGAGCTTGTGGAGGAGCGCGTCGAGCTCGAGGAGGAACTAGACGATGCACGCGAGCTTGAAATCATCGTTCATGAATTTCTTCGCGAAGTGCTTCCTCTTGTTCACGGGCTTGTCGGCCTCGGTCGGCAACGGCTCGACTTGCATGGTGTAGAGCTTGTTGCGCCTCAAGTGCTTGAGCATCACGGAGTTGTTGTTCTTGACATTGAGCCTCGGCATCTTGTGCATTTTGGTGTAGACGCGTGTGTTCTTCCTCTTCATGTTGGTGTTGTTGTTGGCGTTCTCGAGCTAGCGCAAAGGCTTCTTTGGCTTTATGGCGTCGATGTTCTTGCGAGTCGGTGTCTCGAAGTGGATTGAGGTTTGCTTGACGCTCGTTGCGCGTGGCTTGACGAAGAGTGTTCGATGTCGGTGTACTTGAGCCGGAGAGGGTGACTTGAACGGCTCCTTCTTGAAGTGGAAGAAGAGCGGTTGAGCAACAAAGCGTGAATCTTGTCCATCCTTGCGTCATTCTCTTGCTTGTGATCGTTGAGCTTGTGGTCGAAGTAGTCCCTTGTACATTGCTCGGAAATTCGCAAGTCAACGGCAAGGTTGTCGATGCGTTCACTCATAGCTTGTTGCTCTTGATGCAAAGCACGTTCTGCACCAAAGAGGTGACTCTTGGTGACGAAGGAGTTCATGTCGTCGTCTTGCTCCATGAAGAGCGGGTTGGTAGAAGTACTTGGCCTATCCATCATTCCAAGACAAGTGTAAGTGGAAGAAAGAGAAAATGAATACCAAATGTACCTTGACCGAAGTTGAAAGTGAATCGATGATCACTCCAATGTAGGACAAGGAAATAGGCCAATTGGTACGAATTCTCATCGGTTTCTCACACCTACATAAGTAAAAGCTTATGGTGGAGCTTGGTTAGGATGGTGGCACAAAAATTAGATGCAATTTGTAAGTGAGCTTCAATAATGTTGGAAAAGATTTGCAAGATGCAATGTAACAAGTAGACCAAGCATATAAGGTACACGGAAACACACGCGCAAAAAGATAAGTGGGGTTGTGCAACCAAGGGTGAGCCAAAGTGTGGAATCCACAAAAATGCTCTTGTTTCACAACACTAGAGAGACGCTAGCACGATTGCATGATAGGCGGATACAAGAACTTGTGCACAACCTACTTAGCAAAAATGCAACGATTTCTATCCCAAATATTTTGTATGCAAGGTGTTGCTATGATACGATCCAAGATGATCGAGTATGACAATCTTAATGTTGTATGATGCTACAGTTCTTGCTTAAAAGCTCTTTTCTTATCTTTCCTCTTTGCTTAAAATCTTGTTTGGCTCTTTGATGTTTGAGTTCTTTTCTCATGCAATGCTTGACGAACCAAGATAGCAAGTTAGTATGCGATGACAATTTGGTGACACAAGAGATGATACCAATATAGGAAACATTGATGTATGTATGCTATGGGAAGTATGATCACTAATGTGGACAAGTCTCATTGCCGGCAATACTCAATGGCTAGTGTCGATGGGTAAGCAACGCAAATGAGGAAGGCTATGATGGCTATCAATGTAATGGCAAGAGTCGTATGTCCAACAACAAGATGAGGTTACCGGTCTTGCTTCCGTTATGGTGTCAAAATGGTGGCACGAATACCACGATGTAGTCGAGGTGGTCGTTGTTGATGACGCGTCCGTGGTGAAGATGAGCGGTGGTGGTGTCGATGTCGAACCGTACCGAAATAGCTGAAACACAAAAGGATATGGTACCGCAACTCAAATTCTCAAACCTCGAAGTGGCAACATGTGTCGGAGTGCGAGACGGGCACAAAGGGGGTAGTATGCGGAATTGGTGATGGTGTATAAGTGGTGGGCAAAGATGCCAGTCGGTTTGAACTGAAACTAGGTGGGGCGGTAGTACCGCTTGTGAAGGCGGTAGTACCGGTTGGTGCCTTAGTGGTAGTTCCGCTCGTGGGGGCGGTAGTACCGCTGGGGTCTAGAAGATCGCAAGATCTAGATCGGGGATGGGTTTTTGGGACGGAAAAGGATGATTTCGTTGTCAAAATTCGAGCGATTTCAAGGATGGAATGTGGAGAGAAATGGGGAGATGCTAGATCCACTTGAAACGAAGCAAATCCACGGATCAGATCCGACAAAACATCAACACACCAACAAATCACAAAACAAATTGGGGCTATGTGGGGATTTTCAAATTTAGGACGAAAAACAACAAAATAAGGCTAGCAACACAACGGGGAGGCTCCGAAATCGTGATCAACGTGGCTCTAGATACTAAGTTGATGTAGGGTAGAGACCCTAATCGCCCGATCTTTCACGAAAGGAGCGGATCCCAGACAAATCACGAAGAACACGAGGAAGAACGGAAGGGAAACACAAGAGGAAATCACTAAACCGACACGAATAAGTCACACATGGGCTAGATCCTCGAGTACATAGATCGATACACGAATCCACGGACAACTAGGGATGATACACGGTAATCGGTTCTTCTCCGTGAGGAGGTCTTGATGGGGCCGCCCAAGAGGGGGTCTTGATGATCTTCTCCGGAAGCAGGTCTCGAATCCGCTTGGATATCTTCTTCGGGGGAGGCTCGAATCTCCGAGGAGAAGGTAACCAAGTGGATGAGCAAAGCTCTCTCACAAATCTGAGCTAAACATTTGCTAACCCTAATTCGGAGCTAGGGGACGAGTACTTGTAGTTCAAAGGGGTAAGTTGGGGTTACACGGGTCGTTGACCCCTTTCACTGCACACAGGCAGGCCGGTAGTACCGGTCAAGGGGGCGGTTGTTCCGCTGGGAGCTCATGCATGGCAGAAGTACTGGACCTGGAAGGCGGTAGTTCCGCTGGGAGGTCAGGCGCTGGCTTGCGGAGATGGACGTCGAAGGGGGTAGCGGTTGTACTGATTGTCAGGGCGGTAGTACCGGTCTTTTGGTAGTTACCGGTACATCCGGTGTAGCGCCGGCCTTGCACCGCTCGATCACAGAAGGTAGACCGGTTGTTGGGCGGTAGTCGGCCGGTTGTTCCGCCCGGGCGCTGGTCGGGCGGTTGTTCCGGTCCTTCAGGGCTGGGCAGAATGTCTCCATGCTCTTGATGTCCATCTTGCACCATTCCATCTCCATGGTTGCTTACATGGTACCTAAGCACACAAAGCAACTCCGATTAAGGTAGTAGCCATGTCTCAAGTGGGTCAAAGGGAAGTTCAACAAGGAGAGAGTTAACCTCGTTCTCGATGGCTCTCGCACGGGCTCTTGTCATGGGTCCAAGTGGTGTCGAGGGAGATGTAGGTAGGTCCATGGGGATGACCTTGGAATGCTACGCATCACCTAGACACCATAGGAGACTCAACTCACTCCTCAAGTAACCACATGCGATGGGGAACAAAATTGGTTAGGTTGCGGAAGTCTGCGGAGGTGTAGCGGATTATGTGGTGGAAACCCTAGGCAAAGATGCCAAAATGCACAAAATTTGATGGTTTCAAAAGGTGCTGAAACCAAGGTGAGGTCCTCGGGCACGCCGGTAGCTTCAAAACGAGCCAAAGAACACTCAAATCGGAGTTCAGAGCGAAAAGTTGTGATCAAAACGGTGAAAGAGGCTGATGCTGAAATTCTGTGTAATGTTTCGGGTTAGGCCGGAAGTTCCGGGCCTAGGGCCGGAAGTTCCGGGCTCCGGAAGCTCCGGGGGGTGGCCGGAAGTTCTGGGGGTCGCGGAAAAACTGCCGGGAGTCTGGGGATTTTTGGGGTAAACTTTCTGCTTAGCCCGGAAGTTCCGGGGCTGGGACGGAAGTTCCGGGGGACGGAAGTTCCGGGGGAGTCCGGAAGTTCCGGGGGTCATGGAATTTCTTCCGGGACGAACCCTAAATTCCAGATCTGAGAATGGGGGCAGAAAAACTCAATTTTCAAGGTCAAAATTGGGAAGATTTCATGGATAGAAATGGGGGAAAAGATGGGGAATGCTAGATCCACTCATAACACAGCGAATCCACGGATCAAAATCAACAAAACATCATCAAAACCAACAAATCACAAAAAAAATTGGGGCTATTTTTGGTGGGGATTTTCGAATTTAGGACAAAATCAACAACAATTAGGCTAGCAAACAAGGAGGGGAGGCTCCGAAATCGTGATCAACGTGGCTCATGATACCAAGATGATGTAGGGTAGAACCCTAATCGCCCGATCTTTCACGAAAGGAGCGAATCCCGCAAAGAACACGAGGAACAAGAGGGGGAAACGAGGGGAATCATGAGGGGAAACACGAGAGAATCACTAAAACCAACAAGAATGATAACACATGCGCTAGATCCATGAACACAATGGAAGATACAAGATCCAAAGTCAACAACGGACGATACAAGAGGTAACCGGTTCTTCTCCGTGAGGATGTCTTGAATCCACGGGGGGATCTTCCCTTTGAAAGGGGGCTTGAATCCAAAGGGATCTTCCCGTAAAGGGGGTCTTGAATCCAAGGTGTATCTTCTCCGAAGAGGGGCTGCGGTCTCTCTCAAGGAGTAGATCCGATATGGATGAGCGAAGCTCTATCTCTCAAATGAGCTATCACAACACTAACCCTAGAAAGGAGGAGGTGGAGGAGTATATATAGTCTAGGTCCATGAAGGGGTAAGTGAGGGGCGAAAGGGTACATGTGCATCGGCCCGAGTGTCTGCGCGCAGGCAGGGACGGATGTTCCGAGGACGGCCGGAAGGTCCGGGCTCTGGAGGTTCCGGGCGAAGGTCCGGGCAGGTTCCGGGCTATCCAGAGAGTTGGCACACTCTTGGACGGCTTCGGTGCAGTAGGGCCGGAGGTTCCAGTGGCCGGAAGTTCCGGTCAGCGGCCGGAAGTTCTGGGCTTTCCAGAAACTTGTCCAGGCTTCTTCTTCCTTCTCTTCCACGCTTCCCTCGCGGATGGTGTAGGTGATCCTTGGCGCTTGCACTCCTCCTCGTCATACGTGAAGCTCCGAAAATACCTATGCATGCACGATGGAGGGTCAAGTATTATACCATCCTCGAAGGGGTCATGTGAACTCTTGACATGGTGATGTCCATAGGATGCTCCGCATCACTATGTTTGTCAGCTCTCAACAACTTTTATTCATCATACTCTTTATATGTGAAGTCATTACTCTCCATAAGATCCATATGATCTCTTTAGTTCTTTTTATTCTTTTCTTTTATTCCCTCAAGATCATAGCAAGATAATCAAGCCCTTGACTCAACACTAATCTTTATTATATATAGCTCACGGACTCGATTACATAGAAGGATCATAAAGCAAAACTCAAAACTAGATCATACTAAAACTTTATTCTACTAGATCAAGATATAACCAAAAGGATCGAACTAAGAAAATGGTAAATATAAAAGTGATGGTGATACGATACCGGGGCACTCCCCCAAGCTTGGCAGTTGCCAAGGGGAGTGCCCATACCCATGTTATTATGTTTCCTTCCTCGGAGGTGGTGATGATGGAGTTGTTGATGACATGTGCTTATTCCTTAATTTGCGCTTGAGGATAGAATTTTGCTCCATTAGGTCCTCGATCCCCTGCTCAAGGCTTAATACCTTTTTGCATAGTTCTTGTTTGTTCTCCTGCAAGAGACGAAAAGTGATAAACTAGATCTTAGGTTTCTTTGCTCTACCGGGGAGGCTTGAGTTTTTGAACTCCACATGCATGTCCCTAGGTTGAGGTAATGGGACTTCATCTTCATCTGAGCTTGTCTCCTCCGTTCCCTTAGGCTCATAGTCTTCTTCTTCCTCCGTGGTCCAACAACAATGCTCCAAGTCCCCGTAGACCTTATGATCTACAAGGTAATATGCCACATAGCTTTATCCCTCCAAATCTTGGGATGACATAATGCTCTAATCTGCAGCAGAAACAGCTCGAAACAAAAACAGAGGATATTTGCGTGATACGGTGGTCAAAACCTTCGGGAGATTATATAATGAATTTTTAATGACCAAAAGAAGTATCGTGCAAGAAAACGAAGTCTGGAGAGCACACGAGGTGCCCACGAGGCAGAGGGCGCACCTAGGGGTAGGGAGCGCCCTCCACCCTCGTGGACGCCTTGTGTCCTTCCCGGACTACTTCTTATTTTCCTATTTTCTTAAATATTCCAAAACAGAGAAAATTGCCATTAGAACTGTTTTGGAGTCGGTTTACTTACCGTACCACGTACCTATTCCTTTTCGGAGTCTGAAACATTATGGAAAGTGTCCCTTATGTATTCCTTCGGGGTTACGGTTTCAATAACATTAGTTTCAACATTTATGGGATTACCTGAGATATAATGTTTGATTCTTTGACTGTTCACCACCCTCGGATTTGTGTCTTCGAAGTTATTGATTCTATGGCATCGGAACAATAGACCTCCTCGATGATGTAAGGACCTTCCCATTTAGAGAGGAGTTTGCCTGCAAAAAATCTTAAACGAGAGTTGTATAGAAATACATAATCACCTACATTAAACTCACGCTTTTGTATCCTTTTATCATGCCATCTTTTAACTTTTTCTTCAAATAGTTTGGCATTCTCATAAGCCTGGGTTCTCCATTCCTCAAGTGAGCTAATGTCAAAAAGCCTCTTCTCACTGGCAAGTTCGAAATCATAATTGAGCTCTTCAAATGGCCCAATATGCCTTATGTTCCAGTTCAAGAGGTAAGTGACATGCTTTACCATAAACCATTTTATACGGAGACATACCCATAGGATTTTTATATGCAGTTCTATAAGCCCATAATGCATCATCAAGTTTCTTGGACCAATTCTTTCTAGATATATTAACAGTCTTTTGCAAAATTAATTTAAGCTCTCTATTGCTCAATTCTACTTGACCACTAGATTGTGGATGATATGGAGATGCAATTCTATGATTAACATCATACTTAGCAAGCATTTTACGAAAAGCACCATCAATAAAATGTGAACCACCATTAGTCATTAAGCATCTAGGGACTCCAAACCTCAAAAAATAACTTCTTTAAGCATCTTAATAGAGGTGTTATGATCAGCACTACTAGTTGGAATAGCTTCTACCCACTTAGTAACGTAATCAATAACAACTAAAATATGTGTATACCCATTAGAGGAAGGAAACGACCCCATATAATCAAAACCCCAAACATCAAATGGTTCAATAACAAGTGAATAATTCATAGGCATTTCTTGACGTCTACTAATATTACCAATTCTTTGACATTCATCACAAGACAAAACAAACTTACGGGCATCCTTGAAGAGAGTAGGCTAATAAAAACTTGATTGCAATACCTTATGTGCAGTTCTGTCTCCAACATTCTGTCCTCCATAAGATTTGGAGTGACACTTGCGTAGGATCTGTTCCTGTTCATGCTCAGGTACACAACGTCTAATAACACCATCTACTCCTTATTTATAAAGATGCGGGTCATCCCAGGGATTCGCTCCTTTCGTGAAAGATCGGGCTATAGGGTTCCTACCCTACATCATCTTGGATCAGAGCAAGCTTGTCTCTTGATACCATCATCTTGGTATCATGAGCCACGTTGATCACAATTTCGGAGCCTCCCCCACCGTTTTCTAGCCTTCTTTTGCTTGATTTCGTCCTAAATTCGAAAATCCCCACCAAAAATAGCCCCAATTTTTTTGTGATTTGTTGGTTTGATGATGTTTTGTTGATTTTGATCCATGGATTTGCTTGGTTTCACGTGGATCTAGCATCTCCCCAAGTTTCCCCATCTTTCATCCACGAACTCTCATCAATTTTGACCCCAAAATCTCCATTTTCCACCCAAAATCGCGTTCCGGATCTGAAATTTCACGTTGACCCCGACCACCGGACGACCGTCACCTTACCAGACGTTCGGAGCCGCAGGAACCACCGGACGTCCGACCTTACCGGACGACCGGAACCCCCTAACCCGAGCAGAACCAGCGGATTTCCGACCCGACCGGACGTCCGGCGACCGGACGACCGTTTTTTCCAGACGTCCGCTACCTATAGATATCAACTTCGGCTGATTTTTGTTTCGGCCATAACTAATTTATCCGAAGTCCGATTTTCGCGTTGTTTAGCTCGTTGGAAGGCTCTTGACATCCCCCTTCCCACAAAAATACCACCAAGATCTTTTGTGATAGAGGCAAAGGTGTCCCGATGTTTCGATATGATGGTGGCTATCGTTTTCTATGGGAGTTGACCTTGACGATACGACTACGAACGTGCGAGATGTCGCGCCTTAGCAATCGCTAAAGCAACTTCCGAGGGTTATTGACCATGTCGGAGCACGATCAACCTGACCATGAGGGTCTGTTTCCTGCAAGCAAACGAAGAACAAGCAAGAAACTAAGATTGCAATCTGGATATTGCGAATATAAGATGAAAGCTTTAGTGATAAAGGTGGGGTTATGTGACTCATTGGTCTGGTCGTTGAACACAAACGAAGTACAGGAAGTTGCAGCTATGGCGAACTTTTAATCTAAACAAAACCCAAAGCCTAAACGATGCCCTAAGGGCTGTATATATGGAGGAGAGAAGGGGAATTTCATGGCCCTTGGTGATAGAGGCAAAGGTGTCCCGATGTTTCGATGAGATGGTCGCTATCGTTTTCTGTGGGAGTCGACCTTGACGATCGACTACGAACGTGTGAGACGTCGCGCCTTAGCAATCGCTAAACCAACTTCCGAGGGTTATTGACCACGCCGGAGCATGATCAGCCTGACCACGAGGTTCTGTTTCCTGCAAGCAAATGAAGAACAAGCAAGAAACTGAGATTGCAATCTGGATATTGCGAATATAAGATGAAAGCTTTATTGATCAAGGTGGGATTCTGTGACGCCTTGGTCTGGTCGTTGAACACAAACGAAGTACGCGAAGTTGCAGCTATGGCGAACTTTTAATCTAAACAAAACCCAAAGCCTAAACGATTCCCTAAGGGCTGTATATATGGAGGAGAGAGGGGGAATTTCGTGGCCCTTGGTGGAGTGGTCCGAAACCAACCCTAACTCTTGTTTCCCCACACATACGAACTCTAAAAACAGCCTATACTTAAGTACTTCGAAAATACATGGGCCTGGCCCAATACTGAGGTGACGCAGCACCTAAAATAGCCTCTGGACGAAATTTATGAAGTGGCATCTTGTATATTTCGTCCCATGATTCAGGCACTCATTATGGTGGCTTCAGAGTCCTGGAATCATCACTTGTAACTCTATTCTTGTTCCCCTTGCGCATGCCATCATCTCCATGCTTGAACTTGCTCCAAGGTTCATCTTTCTTGTCCAAGCTAGGGCCTTCATTTGTAAGCAAAACAAATGTATCCAAGTTAGGCAGCATCATATTCTCATGAACATTTGAATCGTTACCAAGAAACGAAAGTACCTGATAATTCAATTGGCGTGCACGAGCTCTAGTAATCGGTCCAGTATGTATAGCAGCAGGGGCTGTGGGTGTAACAATGGTATTGATGTCCTCATCATCCTCCCCTTCTTGAAATGAAGTCGTCCTCGACGAAGGTTCATCGTCCTCACCCAAATAAGGCTTCAAATCTGCAATGTTAAAAGTGGGACTAATCCCAAAATCTGCAGGCAGCTCAAGTTTATATGCATTATAATTTATTTTCTCTAACACCTTAAAAGGACCATCATCATGTGGCATTAGCTTTGATTTGCGCAAATTAGGAAATCTATCCTTACGCAAATGTAACCAAACAAGATCTCCAGGTGCAAACACAACATTTTTTCTACCCTTATCTCCAACAAGTTTATATTTAGCATTCATACGCTCAATGTTTTCCTTATTTAACTCATGCATTTTTAAAATCAATTCAGCATGTTCTTTAGCATCAAAATTAACCTTCTCCGAAGATGGAAGAGGCAACAAATCAATAGGTGCACAAGGTAGGAAACCATACACAATTTCAAAAGGGCACATCTTAGTAGTAGAATGCAATGAACGATTATAAGCAAATTCAATATGAGGCAAGCATTCTTCCCACATTTTCTTGTTATTCTTCAAAACAGCCCTAAGCATAGTAGACAATGTTCTATTGACTACTTCAGTTTGTCCATCAGTTTGGGGGTGACAAGTAGTACTAAAAAGCAACTTAGTCCCCAACTTAGCCCATAAACATCTCCAAAAGTGGCTAAGAAATTTAGTATCACGATCTGAAACAATAGTATTTGGCACACCAGGCAAGCGAATAATTTCACGAACGAACAAATCAGCAACATTAACAGCATCATCGCTTTTATGACATGGTATAAAGTGTGCCATTTTCGAGAACCTATCCATGACAACAAATATGCTATCCCTCCCCTTCTTTGTTCGAGGTAAACCTAAAACAAAGTCCATAGATATATCCTCCCAAGGAACACTAGGTACAGGCAAAGGCATATATAAACCATGAGGATTGAGTCGTGACTTAGCTTTTTGACATGTAGTGCAGCGAGCAACAAAACGCTCAACATCCCGTCTCATCTTGGGCCAAAAGAAATGTGTAGCAAGTATATCCTCCGTCTTCTTGATGCCAAAGTGTCCCATTAATCCTCCTCCATGCGCCTCCTGCAACAACAAAAGACGAACCGAGCTAGCTGGACTGCATAGCTTGTTAGCACGAAACACAAATCCATCATTAAGAACGAACTTGTTCCAAGTTCTCCCTTCCTTACAATTCTGCAATACATCTTTAAATTCAGCATCATGAACATATTGATCTTTGATGGTCCCCAAACCAAATATTTTAAAGTCAAGTTGTGAAAGCATAGTATAACGACGAGACAATGCATCAGCAATAACATTTTGTTTACCCTTCTTGTGTTTAATGACATAAGGGAAAGTCTCAATGAATTCAACCCATTTAGCATGTCTACGGTTCAGTTTTGCTTGACTTTTAATGTGTTTCAAAGATTCATGATCAGAATGTATAACAAATTCCTTGGGCCATAAATAATGTTGCCATGTTTCTAAGGTCCAAACAAGAGCATATAATTCTTTATCATAAGTAGAATAGTTCAGACTAGGCCCACTCAATTTTTCAGAAAAGTATCCAACAGGTTTGCCATCTTGTAATAACACACCTCCTAATCCAATTCCACTAGCATCAAATTCAAGCTCAAAAATCTTAATGAAATTAGGAAGTTGGAGTAAAGGAGCATGTGTCAACTTATCTTTCAATACCGTGAAGGCTTCGTCCTGTGCGGTACCCCAAACAAAAGGCACATTCTTCTTTGTAAGCTCGTTGAGAGGTGCAGCAATGGAGCTGAAATCTCTCACAAAACGCCTATAGAAACTAGCGAGGCCAAGGAAACTCCTCACTTGTGTGACCGTTTTGGGCTGCGGACAACTCCCAATAGCTTCAATATTGGCTTTATCAACTTCAATTCCCTGTGGAGTAACAACATAGCCAAGAAAAGATACTCGGTCGGTGCAAAAGTTGCACTTTCCAAGGTTACCAAACAAACATGCATCATGTATAGCAATAAAAACAGCACGTAAATGTTCCAAATGTTCCTCCAAAGATTTGCTATAAATCAATATGTCATCAAAATAAACTACCACAAATCATCCAATGAAAGCACGTAAAACTTCGTTCATTAATCTCATGAAAGTACTAGGTGCATTAGTTAACCCAAAAGGCATGACTAACCACTCATATAATCCAAACTTAGTTTTAAATGCTATTTCCATTCATCTCCCAATTTCATACGAATTTGATGGTATCCACTATGCAAATCAACTTTGGAGAATATTGCAGAGCCACTCAATTAAATCAAGCATATCATCTAGCCTAGGAATAGGATTACTGTAACATCCCAAATTTACAATTTGGAATGTTATACATTAGATCATCATGCATATCATATTTTATTTGCTTTGGTTTTGATCCTAGAAAATTCTAAGCAACTCAAGGATCCACGGAGAGAGTTGGGGATTTCGTTATTTTCATATTTGAGTTTTTTCTCAAATTTTGAGAATAGGATCATTTGATTTTATTTATTATTTTATTTATTTTATCATCAACTATTTCTATTACAAAAATATGAGAGAGGGAATAAAATGACTTTCCCAAAATATAGAAAAGTTGAGGATTTAATAAAAATATCAAATATTTTTATTTCGGAGTTTTTTTTCTTGTTTTTATTTGAATTAGGAAAATGCGCGTTTTTGAAAATTGCATTTAGGGCCCAAATAAATGTTCACTTTGTCGGGCTTGATTGTAGAAGCCCGGAAAAATTTATTTCGGGATTTTTGGAGTCCGTTTAGTATTTCTTTTTATTTTTTTTCTTCCGAGCGAAAAAAAGGCGGAACCGAGTATGGGCCGTACTCGGCTAGGACTCCGCCTGGCCGGGGCCTTTATAAGCCGGGGCAAGCCAGCCCGAAGGCCCAGCCGCCCCGAAACCCTAGCCGCGCGTCGCCCGAGGTTCGCCGCACCTTGAAATCCGTGCCGTTTAAAAAAATTCCATTCCTCGTTTTTCTTTTTTGTCAGATTTTCCGCGGTTTTTTTCTGATCGCGATTTCTGATCCGATTTTGGTTTTAGTTTAACTTTTCGCTCATTTATCAGAATCAGGCGATTCAAGCGCCTGGAGTTTCGCCTCGAAACCCTCTATCCGAATAATCAACTTAAACACGTTTTTGCTACTGTAAAATTTGACTTAGGTTCAGATTACTAGAACGAAGTTGTTTTATTTTTCCGTTTGACTTTCTTTGCTTCGTTCGATTTGATTCTTTTTGCCAACCAGAGTTCTTAAGTTGAACCTTCTGGTTAGATCTCTTATTTGAGTTTTACCTGTGCATTAGTTGAGTACTTATTGTATGCTTGTTTGTTTGTCTACGATAGAGTACCCGGAGTGCGCCGCCTGTTACTTCGAATCGCTAGGTTTCCCGGATCATCAGCAAGGCAAGTAACACTTTGATCATACCTTTTCTACAACCCAGTTTTTTGCATTAGATCAATCTTCACACATTGCATGATTAGGATCTAATTAAACTGTGGGATGGGAAGTAGATGAGGTAGTACCTATTACCTGTTTATTATCAAACCTTTGGGAGTTACTTCTACGTTTGCTTATTATGCCATGCTATGCTAGTAGACGTGGATTGGGTGAGTGAAATCCATGACAGATGTGAGATTGATAATTAATGGTTTATCTAAGGTGGAAACTTAAACACAGATCTGGGTGGATTGAGGCACTTGGGTATTCCAGGACCTGCCTGTTTTCTTTTGGACCGCCACCCAGGCTCAAAGGGATCATGAGATTTTTCAAACTAGAAACTAACGTGTGCAGCCAGAAGCCATTATGGGCTCTGGCATAGTTGATTAAGTCGTGCGAACTCTTACAGGGTAGACTAGCAGATGTAGGGGAAAGTAGGTGTACCGGTCTATCCATCGGAAGGTGCTAGCGCTTCTGAAAGACTGTGTCTCGGTCATCCGTTTCTCAAACACCATGTAGTGCAAGAAATCCAACGAAGGCGATCGAGTCTTGTGGGGAAAAGTGCGCAAACCTCTGCAGAGTGTAACAAACTAATCATGATTAGCTGTGTCCCCGGTTATGGACATCTTGAGTATCTAGTATTTGGATTATCATGTGAATCTGAACATGTTACTCTAAAATTAATGTTGTTGGGTTAATGATGATGCTTAATTGGGATTGAGAATGCTGTCGACCATTCTCAATGTTTATTCCTTTTGAAGTAGGGAAAAATTGGCTTTATGCAAAACTGTAACCATAGAGCTTTCCACCAGCCAAATATGCATATAGTATAGCTGTTGCATTCCATTACTCTCTATGTGTTACCCTGCCAGCATATTCCATGTGCTGACCCGTTTTCGGGCTGCAACGTTAATGTTGCAGACTTTCCAGATGATGATTAAGGAGTTTTTAGGTCGTGGTTCTATACTCAGTGATGCCATTGGAGTTGATGGACTCACTTATCTTGCAAGCCTTCCGCTGTTATCGTAATTAGATGGCCTTAAGCCATATTTATTGTAATAAGTTCTCTTTTGAGACACTCGATGTAATAAGTGTGTGATTGCTACTCTGCTATAAATCCTCCGAGTACTGTGTGGTGTCAGCATTACTGATCCAGGGATGACACCGGAGCACAGAGATCAGACTGTTTGAGGTCTGGTCGCTACAGAGATGGTATCAGAGCACACGGTGACTGTAGGACACGACCACTAAGCTAAAGACCTAGATCACTACTCACTCTCTTCTCTTCTGACCTCTCATCTTTTCTACTCTTTAGGATGGCGGATGTAAGGAACAAGTTCACCCAACCAGATGAAGATACACCCTTTGGACGCCACTTGAAGGAAGTCACTAGATACCTGAACAAAGGAGTACCAAGCTTCACGGGAACCTACAACGCCACTTTACCTGAAGAAGAGCGCTGGATGATTCAAGTTCAAGTTCCAGGAAGGACGTTCATGCAAGTCACTGAGCCCATAGTGTTTTCTTTTGATGCACCAACTTGGAGTCTAGGAAAGAGTATGGCAGCTCACATCGCCATGGGACGCATTGGAGAAGTCTACCGCAAGGATTTTAAGGATACTATCTACCAGATTTGTGGGCGCCGAGATGAACACTGGGAGATGATTAGCACCATGAAGGATACATCAATCGCAGCTTTTATCCAGGAGTTAAATCAGCACATTCGATGACAGGAGAATCAGATGTGCGCCGACATGATAGATCTGAAGAAGGCCAAGACTAGAATCAAGGAACTGGAGGAAAAACTCAAGGCTACACGCGAAGGTTATGAAGAAAAAATTGAAGTATTGGTGGATAAGAAAGTATTTATGGGAGGCCCGACACCAGTAGATGAAGACGAAGAACCCAAGGAGATTAGCCTGGAAGACTACATCATCATCGACGGCACCGACTCGGAAGCAGATAGTAGCGATGATGACTATGTTGATGAAGCAGGAGCAGATATCATCGAGTCTACAACCGTAGAATATTTCTAGTAGACCACCTCATCAGTAGTAGTAGTCCACCATGTAAATATAGTAGTTCGAGCACTTTGCGATAGTTAGATCGATTGTATGCCTTTGTTTGATTGAATGAAGTGAATTGTTTGCTTTTGCCTCATGTGCATATGGGTAGTGTTTTCTCTTGAGACCCCCTCTATTCTTATATCTCATCTTTTCTAAACCCTCAGATGCCTCCGAGACGTGACCCCGGGTTTGCCTTTCCGCCGGAGCTCACCCAGTTGATCCAGCAGCAGAACACCTTGATGCAGTTGCTAGTCCAGAATCAGAATCAGGGGAACAACAACAACAACCCACCACCACCACCACCTGTTGGCCACTTAGCCCGCTTTCTTAGGCTGAATCCGCTGGTGTTTTCCAGTAGCACCGAGCCGATAATAGCAGATGATTGGCTCCGCAAGACAGCTAGGGAGTTGACCACAACAGGATGCACAGATGCGGAGAAGGTGAAGTTTGCGGCACATCAGTTAGAAGGACCCGCAGCATCATGGTGGGAGAATTTCACAGCGACCTTTCCAGTCGACACTGTCACATGGGATCAATTTCAGCAGGCTTTCCGTACTGCCCATGTTTCAGCAGGAGCAATGTCCATGAAGAAGCGTGATTTCCGCAACTTGCGCCAAGGAGGACGGACAGTTGGCCAGTATGTGGAGGAGTTTAGTAAGATAGCACGTTATGCCCCAGACGACGTTGCTACGGATGCAGCTAAGCAGGAGAAGTTCCTGGAAGGACTGAATGATGAGTTGAGTATGCAGTTGATGGTAGCCACCTTCAACAACTACCAGGAGGTTGTAGACCGTGCTCTTATGATTGAAGGGAAGCAGCAGCAAATTGAGAACCGCAAGAGGAAGTATGGACAAGGAAAGTATAATTCAGGAGCTCAGCAGAAGCCACGTTTTACCCCTAGACCAGGAGGACATTTTCAGCATACCCAGGGAGTAGGTAGCTCGCACAATCACAATGGCACCAAGAATGGTAATGGGAATGGAGGAAGCAATGGCCAGAACCGCAGCACCCCATCAACCCCAGCCAAGAGTCAAGTCACCTGTTTCAAGTGTTCCAAGACCGGACATTATGCCAATGAATGTCCTGAAGGCCAAAACGGCAATGGAAGTTCCGGGAAGAAGCCGAACCGTTTCAACAGGGGACAGATGAACCACGTTAATGTGGAGGAGGTTGAAGCTCAGCCCGATGCAGTAATAGGTAAGTTTTTGGTTAAGTCATTTACTGCACTCGTTCCTTTTGATACTGGTGCATCACATTCATACATATCAAGGGGTTTTGTGGAAAAGTATAGCCTACCCACTAGGGTTCTCAAAACACCTATGTTAGTAAGCTCACCAGGAGCAGAGTACATGGCCAGTCAAGGATGTTTTCAAGTGCCATTAAGTATAGGACGGCATGTTTTCCCAACAGATTTAATTATTCTGGAATCTCAAGGTCTGGATGTGATTCTTGGTATGGATTGGCTATCGATGTATGGAGGAAACATCAATTGTGCTAGTAAGTCAATTTTTCTTACCACCCGAGAAGGGAGAAGGATCAAGTATGTATCGCGGCATGCGCCAAACAAGACACAAGTAAATTCATTAACAGGAGTTGTGCAGGAGGAAGTACCATTGGTAAGGGAATTCCCTGATGTATTTCCAGAGGAGTTGCCAGGCATGCCACCGGAAAGAGATATTGAGTTCTTGATTGAGCTATTGCCAGGAACAGGGCCAAAATCAAAGAGACCATATAGGATGCCAGCAAAGGATTTGGTGGAAATTAAGAAACAGATTAAGGAGTTACTGGATAAAGATTACATTCGCCCAAGTTCTTCACCTTGGGGATCACCAGTACTATTAGTAGAGAAGAAGGATGGATCGTTAAGGATTGTTGTTGATTATCGAGGATTGAATGAAGTAACAATCAAGAACAAGTACCCGCTACCAATGATCAATGATCTGTTTGATCGATTGCAAGGAGCTAAAGTGTTTTCCAAGATCGATTTACGATCAGGGTACCACCAGTTGAAGATTCGAGAACAAGATATTCCGAAGACAGCTTTTACCACCAGGTATGGGTTGTATGAGTATACCGTTATGTCATTTGGTCTGACTAACGTGCCTGCCTATTTTATGAACATGATGAACAAAGTGTTTATGGAGTTTTTGGATAAGTTCGTCGTAGTGTTCATTGATGATATCCTGGTTTATTCAAAGAATGAAGAGGAACATAAGGAGCATTTGCGTTTGGTACTTGGAAAGCTCAGAGAACATCAATTATATGCCAAGTTCAGCAAATGTGAGTTTTGGTTGAAGGAAGTAGGATTCCTCGGACACGTTATATCTGGAGAAGGTATAGTTGTTGATCCCACTAAAGTTGATACCGTGACCAAGTGGGAAGCCCCAACTACCGTTGAAGAGATCCGGAGTTTTCTTGGACTCGCAGGATACTACCGGAGGTTTATTGAGATTTTTTCAAAGATTGCGAAGCCTATGACGGAGTTGTTGAAGAAAGATACCAAGTTCAAATGGACTGAGCAGTGTGAGGCTAGTTTCCAGGAGTTGAAGAAACGCTTGGTTACCTCACTAGTGTTGATTTTGCCAGATCAGACCAAGGATTATGAGGTGTATTGCGACGCTTCACGTCGAGGACTTGGAGCAGTGCTTATGCAGGAAGGGAGAGTTGTTTCATATGCCTCAAGACAACTGAAGCCCCATGAGTTGAATTACGCTACGCATGATTTGGAGTTAGCAGCCGTAGTGCATGCCTTGAAGACATGGAGACATTTCCTCATCGGAAATCATTGTGAGGTGTACACGGATCACAAGAGTTTGAAGTACATTTTCACACAGAAGGAGTTGAACCTCAGACAAAGGAGATGGTTGGAGCTCATCAAGGATTATGATATGAAATTGCATTATCATCCCGGGAAGGCTAATGTAGTAGCTGATGCATTAAGCCGCAAGAGCCATGTTAATACGTTAATGACGGGAGAAACACCCAAGGAGTTAGCAGAAAATCTTCGTGAACTATGTTTGGAAATAGTTCCGAGAGGCTATGTAGCAATGTTGGAAATTCAGTCAACTTTGATGGACAGAATCAGGAAGGCTCAGAAGACTGACAAGGAGATTGCTTCCATAAAGGAGAAAATGAAAGAAGGAAAAGCTAAAGGATTTCGTGAGGATGAGCACGATACCCTATGGTTTGAAGACCGTGTCTATGTGCCCAATGAACCGGAGATCAGGATGTTAATTCTGCAAGAGGCCCATGATTCACCCTATTCGATTCACCCAGGGAATACCAAGATGTATATGGATTTGAAGGATATTTTCTGGTGGACCGGAATGAAGAAAGAAATAGCAGAGTATGTAGCAGTTTGTGATGTATGCCAGAGAGTAAAGGCAGAGCATCAGAAGCCAGCAGGATTGTTACAACCATTGCCGATACCCAAATGGAAGTGGGATAAGTTAGGCATGGATTTTATCACGGGATTGCCCAGGACTCGTTCAGGCTATGACTCGATTTGGGTTGTAGTCGATCGATTGATGAAAGTAGCTCATTTCATCCCAGTAAAGACCACTTATACCAGTGCTAAGTTGGAAAAAATATACATGTCCAGAATAGTATGTCTGCATGGAGTTCCGAGGAGTATCGTATCAGATAGAGGAACCCAGTTTACCTCAAAGTTCTGGAAGCAGTTGCATGAAACATTGGAAACCAGGCTAGAATTCAGTACAGCTTTTCATCCACAGACAGATGGACAGACCGAGAGAGTTAATCAGATTTTGGAGGATATGCTGAGAGCTTGTACGCTAGATTATGGATCTAGTTGGGACGATAATTTGCCATATGTCGAGTTCTCTTACAACAACAGTTACCAAACCAGTTTGAAGATGGCCCCTTTCGAAGCTTTGTACGGAAGGAGGTGCAGGACACCGTTGTCGTGGGACGAAGTTGGAGACCGTCAGTTGTTTGGACCTGACTTGATTAAGGAGTCTGAACAGAAAGTGAAGTTGATTCGCGATAGGCTCAAGGTAGCCCAGTCCAGACAGAAGAGTTATGCAGATTCTAAACGCCACGAGACAGTTTACGAAGTTGGAGACAGAGCTTATCTTCGAGTATCTCCACTTCGGGGAACAAAGCGTTTTGGAGTTAAAGGGAAGCTAGAGCCACGATTTGTAGGACCATATCGAATTTTGGAGCGTATGTGAGAAGTGGCCTACAAGTTGAAATTGCCCGAAGGATTGTCAGGAATTCAAGATGTGTTCCACGTTTCTCAGTTAAAGAAGTGTCACGCGGAGATGGCTGACATACCATTGAGAGACACAGTGCCTTTGGAAACTTTTCAGTTGGATAACGATTTGACCTACGAGGAGAAACCAGTTAAGATCCTCGAGTTTGCCAGCCGAGTTACTCGCAGCAAAGTTATCAAGTTTTGCAAGGTTCAGTGGAGCCACCACACGGAGGATGAAGCCACCTGGGAATGAGAGGAAGATTTGCTCAAAGACCACCCTCACCTATTTTCTAGCCAACCCGAATCTCGAGGGCGAGATTCATCTTAAGGGGGGTAGGTTTGTAACATCCCAAATTTTCAATTTGGAATGTTATACATTAGATCATCATGCATATCATATTTTATTTGCTTTGGGTTTTGATCCTAGAAAATTCTAAGCAACTCAAGGACCCACGGAGAGAGTTGGGGATTTCGTTATTTTCATATTTGAGTTTTTTCTCAAATTTTGAGAATAGGATCATTTGATTTTATTTATTATTTTATTTATTTTATCATCAACTATTTCTATTACAAAAATATGAGAGAGGGAATAAAATGACTTTCCCAAAATATAGAAATATTGAGGATTTAATAAAAAATCAAATAGTTTTATTTCAGAGTTTTTTTGTTCTTTTTATTTGAATTAGGAAAAATGCGCGTTTTTCAAAATTGCATTTAGGGCCCAAATAAATGTTCACTTTTTCGGGCTTGATTTTAGAAGCCCGGGAAATTTTATTTCGGGATTTTTGGAGTCGGTTTAGTATTTCTTTTTTTTTTCTTCCGAGCAAAAAAAAAGGCGGAACCGACTATGGGCCATACTCGGCCAGGACTGCGCCTGGCCGGGGCCTTTATAAGCCGGGGCAAGCCAGCCCGAAGGCCCAGCCGCCCCAAAACCCTAGCCGCGCCCTAACCCTAGTCGCCAGCCACCAGCTGCCGCCGCCGCCAGCCGCCACCCCGCCGCCGATCCGCCGGAGCCGCGCGTCGCCCGAGGTTTGCTGCACCTCAAAATCCATGCCGTTTGAAAAAAAATTCCGTTCATCATTTTTCTTTTTCGTCGGATGTTCCGCGGTTATTTTCTGATCGTGATTTCTGATCCGATTTTCGTTTTAGTTTAACTTTTCGCTCGTTTATCGGAATCAGGCGATTCAAGTGCCTCGAGTTTCGTCTCGAAACCCTCTATCCGAATAATCAACTTAAACAAGTTTTTGCTACTGTAAAATTTGACTTATGTTCAGATTACTAGAACGAAGTTGTTCCCGTTTGACTTTCTTTGCTTCATTCGATTTGATTCTTTTTGCCACCGGAGTTCTTAAGTTGAACCTTCTGGTTAGATCTCTTATTTGAGTTTTACCTGTGCATTAGTTGAGTACTTATTGTATGCTTGTTTGTTTGTCTGCGATAGAGTACCCGGAGTGCGCCGCCTGTTACTTCGAATCGCTAGGTTTCCCGGATCATCAGCAAGGCAAGTAACACTTTGATCATACCTTTTCTACAACCCAGTTTTTTTGCATTAGATCAATCTTCACACATTGCATGATTTGGATCTAATTAAATTGTGGGATGGGAAGTAGATGAGGTAGTACCTATTACCTGTTTATTATCAAACCTTTGGGAGTTACTTCTACATTTGCTTATTATGCCATGCTATGCTAGTAGATGTGGATTGGGTGAGTGAAATCCATGACAGATGTGAGATTGATAATTAATGGTTTATCTAAGGTGGCAACTTAAACACACATCTGGGTGGATTGAGACACCTCGGTATTCCAGGACCTGCCTGTTTTCTTTTGGACCGCCACCCAGGCTCAAAGGGATCATGAGATTTTTAAACTAGAAACTTCCGTGTGCAGCCACAAGCCATTATGGGCTCTGTCATAGTTGATTAAGTCGTGCGAACTCTTACAGGGTAGACTAGCAGATGTAGGGAAAGTAGGTGTACCGGTGTATCCATCGTAAGGTGCTAGCGCTTCTGAAAGACTGTGTCTCGGTCATCCGTTTCTCAAACACCATGTAGTGCGAGAAATCCAACGGAGGCGATCGAGTCTTGTGGGGAAAAGTGCGCAAACCTCTGCAGAGTGTAACAAACTAATCATGATTAGCCGTGTCCCCGGTTATGGACATCTTGAGTATCTAGTATCTGGATTATCATGTGAATCTCAACATGTTACTCTAAAATTAATGTTGTTGGGTTAATGATGATGCTTAATTGGGATTGAGAATGCTGTCAACCATTCTCAATGTTTAACAACCACCATGATAGTAATTAAATTTATTCCTTTTGAAGTAGGGAAAATTTGGCTTTATGCAAAACTCTAACCATAGAGCTTTCCACCAGCCAAATATGCATATAGTATAGCTGTTGCATTCCATTACTCTCTATGTGTTACCTTGCCAGCATATTCCATGTGCTGACCCGTTTTCGGGCTGCAACATTAATGTTGCAGACTTTTCAAACGACGATTAAGGAGTTTTTAGGTCGTGGTTCTATACTCAGTGATGCCGTTGGAGTTGATGGACTCACTTATCTTCCAAGCCTTCCGCTGTTATCGTAATTAGATGGCCTTAAGCCATATTTATTGTAATAAGTTCTCTTTTGAGACACTCGATGTAATAAGTGTGTGATTGCTACTCTGCTATAAATCCTCCGAGTACTGTGTGGTGTCAGCATTACTGATCTAGGGATGACACCGGAGCACAGAGATCAGACTGTTTGAGGTCTGGTCGCTACAATGACGATAACGAATAGTAATATTATTAATGCCTCTACAATCAACGCAATACGCTACGTACCATCCTTTTTCGGCACTAAAATGATAGGAACAACACAAGGACTAAGGGATTCGCGTATATAACCTTTGTCGAGTAGTTCTTGTACTTGACGCATAATCTCCTTCGTCTCCTCTGGATTGGTACAGTATGGTGCACGGTCGGGTAATGATGCACCGGGAATTAAGTCAATTTGATGCTCAATCCCTCGAATAGGTGGTAATCCCGGTGACATGTCTTGTGGAAAGACGTCAGCGAACTCCTGCAAAATGTTAGTGACAGCAGGAGGCAAAGAGGAAGGCATGTCCTCAAATGAAAATAATGCCTCTTTGCACACAAAAGCATAGCAAACAGATTTGGAAAAATCTAGATCATCAATATCAGATTTGGTGGCAAGTAAACATGCACTTTTCAATTTAATTTCAGAAGCAACACTAGATTGTTTATTATTATTAGGCTACATTTGTTGCTCAAATTCTTTTGCCACAATCTGATTTTCACTCTTATTTTTCTCCTGTTTTGCTTTATTAGCTCTATTATTATACTGATTGTTTCTACCATGGTGTACAAAATTTTTATCAAATTGCCATGGTCTACCAAGTAATAAGGAACATGCTTGCATAGGTACCACATCACAATCAACATAATCAGCATATGTAGAGATACTAAAATACACACGAATAGTACGTGTTACCTTAACCCTGCCGCTGTTGTTGAACCATTGGATGTAGTAAGGATGTGGATGTGGTCTTGTGGTGAGAGATAGCTTCTCCACCATCTCCATGCTAGCCAAGTTATTGCAGCTCCCTCCATCTATGATGACGCAAACAGAACGTTCCTTCACAACTCCCTTTGTATGGAACAAATTATGCCTCTGATTTTGCTCAACTTGTGTAACCTGCACACTCAAAACACATTGAGCAACTAAACATTCATACCTGTCAGCATCTTCAGGAGCCATGTATTGCGTCTCATGATCAGAATCATCTCCACCGTGGAATAAGAGCCAAAGTCTCCTCATCATAGTCACTAGCGGACTCATACCCACCATCCTCAGTAGCAATCATCACATGCTGAGATTGGCATTCTCTCACAAAATGTCCTCTTCCCTTACAACGACGACAAATAATATCACTTGTGTGCCCTGTTGATGCCATGGAAGAAGAAGAGCTCTGCAGGTCCAGTAGGTGTGCTCTTGGCAGATAGTGGTGGTTGTGCCTGCTTTCTTGTATCACGGCTGGAGGTGGCACCTGATGGAGGTGCTGGTGGAGTGGAAGTAGAGGATGCACATGGTGTCCATGATGAAGATCGACCTGCAGAAAAGTTAGTTTGCGCCAATGCCTGTCGATCCTGCACTTCACGTTTAGCTTTACAAGCCAGAAGGAATAAACGAGTGATATTATTATACTCCTTATACTCTTGGATGGTCTGAATCTCTCTATTTAATCTACCCATAAAACGTGCAAGCATAGCTTCATTCTCCTCAACAATACCACATCTAATCATGCCAGTTTGTCATTCCTGATAATATTCTTCTACAAAAATTTTTCCTTATCTTAAACGCTGCAATTTTTGAAGTAGTTCACGTTGATAATATGGTGGAACCCAACGAGTACGCATAGCAGTTTTCAAAGCAGCCCAAGTAGCTGGAATAGGATATAATCTACAATGCTCAGACCACCAAACACATGCAAAACTAGTGAATGCACAAACAGCAGCAGGAACACGTCTCTCCTCGGGATATTGTAAACATGTAAATAGTTGTTCAGTTTCTAACTCCCAAGTAAGATATATATCAGGAACATATCAACCCTCAAATGGTGGAATATTCAATTTTAGTTTAGGGAGATGCTGGAACAGACTCGATCTAATCTACGAAAAACTGTAAAATCTCACCTGAAAATCTGATACCACTTGATAGAGGCAAAGGTGTCCCGATGTTTCGATGAGATGGTAGCTATCGTTTTCTATGGGAGTCGACCTTGACGATCTGACTACGAACGTGCGAGATGTCGCGCCATAGCAATCGCTAAACCAACTTCCGAGGGTATTGACCATGCCGGAGCACGATCAACCTGACCACGAGGGTCTGTTTCCTGCGAGCAAATGAAGAACAAGCAAGAAACTGAGATTGCAATCTTGATATTGCGAATATAAGATGAAAGCTTTATTGATCAAGGTGGGGTTCTGTGACGTCTTGGTTTGGTCGTTGGACACAAACGAAGTACGCGAAGTTGCAGCTATGGTGAACTTTTAATCTAAACAAAACCCAAAGCCTAAACGATGCCCTAAGGGTTGTATATATGGAGGAGAGAGGGGGAATTTCGTGGCCCTTGGTGGAGGGGTCCGAAACGAACCCTAACTCTTGTTCCCCACACATACAGACTCTAAAAACAGCCTATACTTAAGTACTTAGAAAGTACATGGGCCTGGCCCAATAATAAGGTGACGCAGCACCTAAAATAGCCTCTGGACGAAATTTATGAAGTGGCATCTTGTATATTTTGTCCCATGATTCATGCACTCATTATGGTGGCTTCAGAGTCCTGTTATCATCACTTGTAACTCCGTTCTTGTTCCCCTTGAGCATGCCATCATGTCCATGCTTGAACTTGCTCCAAGGTTCATCTTTATTGTCCAAGCTAGGCCCTTCATTTGTAAGCAAAACAAATGTATCCAATTTAGGCAGAATCATATTCGCATGAACATTATAATCGTTACCAAGAAACGAAAGTACCTGATAATTCAATTGGCGTGCGCGAGCTCTAGGTATCGGTCCAGTGTGTATAGCAGCAGGGGATGTGGGTGTAACAATGGTATTGATGTCCTCATCACAAATCAACTTTGGAGAATATTGTAGAGCCACTCAATTCATCAAGCATATCATCTATCCTAGGAATAGGATGACGATAACGAATAGTAATATTATTAATGCCTGTCAGCATCTTCAGGAGCCATGTATTGCGTCTCATGATCAGAATCGTCTCCACCGTGTTCGTCACGTGTAATAAGAGCCAAAGTCTCCTCATCATAGTCACTAGCGGACTCATACCCAGCATCCTCAGTAACAATCATCACACGCTTAGATGGGCATTCTCTCGCATAATGACCTCCACCCTTGCAACGTCGACAAATAATATCATGTGTTTGCCCTGTTGATGCCATGGATGAAGAAGAGCTCTTTGCAGGCCCAGAAGGTGTGCTCTTGGCAGATAGTGGTGATTGTGCCTGCTTTATTGTATCACGGTTGGAGGTGGCAGCCGACGGAGGTGCCGGTGTAGCAGAACGTGTGGAAGTAGATGATGCACGTGGTGTCCATGATGAAGGTCGACCTGCAGAAAAGATAGTCCGCGGCAATGCCTGTCGATCCTACACTTCACGTTCAGCTTTACAAGCAAGATGGAATAAACGAGTGATATTAGTATACTCCTTATACTATAGAATGGTCTGAATCTCTCTATTTAATCCACTCATAAAACGTGCAAGCATAACTTCATTCTCCTCAACAATACCACATCTAATCATGCCAGTTTGCAATTCCTGATAATATTCTTCTACAGATTTTTTTCCTTGTCTTAAACGCTGCAATTTTTGAAGTAATTCACGTTGATAATATGGTGGAACCCAACGAGTACATATAGCAGTTTTCAAAGCAGCCCAAGTAGCTGGAATAGGATATAGTCTACAATGTTCAGACCACCAAACACATGCAAAACTAGTGAAAGCACAAACAGCAGCAGGAACACGTCTCTCCTCAGGATATTGTAAACATGTAAATCGTTGTTCAGTTTCTAACTCCCAAGTAAGATATATATCAGGAACATATCTACCCTCAAATGGTGGAATATTCAATTTCAGTTTAGGGAGATGGTCATGATCTCATACCTGAGGGGGACCCCTAACATTGCCATTATTTGCATGTGGACGACCTGGTGGTTGTGGTGCTGGTGGTTGCACGTAGTTCTGATTTTGATCAACCTCATCCTCGTAATCTCCCACATAATGATCCTCCTCCACATCAGCAGCAGGAGCCATAGAAGTATCAACAACAGCACCAGCAGTTTGGCCAGGCTGAAGAGGGACACGGCTTGCTCGGCGGAGGGCTGTTTCCCGACGTGGAGGTAGTCGGTGTTGTTGCTGTTGGTGCAGAGGTGCGGCAGGAGCAGCCGGTGGTGGAAAACGCGAAAGCAATTCAACAAACTTGTTATCGAGCTTTGTTTCAAACGTCTTCTCCATGCCATCTATCTTCTGCATGGCATCTTCAAATCTATTTAGCACATCTTCCACCAGTCCACTCATCATTTGCTGAAACTTATCATGTAACTCTTTGTTCGTCATGTTCTCCCAGTAAATCGCATCGGGTTGTGATCCTGCCATGGTTAGCAGCAATAGAAACACACAAGAATATGAGATTGCAATCTGGATATTAAGAATATAAGATGAAAGCTTTATTGATCAAGGTGGGGTTCTCTGACGCCTTGGTCTGGTCGTTGAACACAAACGAAGTACGCGAAGTTGCAGCTATGGCGAACTTTTAATCTAAACAAAACCCAAAGTCTAAATGATGCCCGAACGGTTGTATATATGGAGGAGAGAGGGGGAATTTCGTGGCCCTTGGTGGAGGGGTCCGAAACCAACCCTAACTCTTGTTTCCACACACATACGGACTCTAAAAACAGCCTATACTTAAGTACTTCAAAAATACATGGGCCTGGCCCAATAATAAGGTGATGCAGCACCTAAAATAGCCTCTGGACGAAATTTATGAAGTGGCATCTTGTATATTTCGTCCCATGCTTCAAGCACTCATTATGGTGGCTTCAAAGTCCTGGAATCATCACTTGTAACTCCGTTCTTGTTCCCCTTGCGCGTGTCATCATCTCCATGCTTGAACTTGCTCCAAGGTACATCTTTCTTGTCCAAGCTATGCCCTTCATTTGTAAGCAAAACAAATGTATCCAATTTAGGCAGCATCATATTCTCATGAACATTAGAATCGTTACCAAGAAACAAAAGTACCTGATAATTCAATTGGCGTGCGCGAGCTCTAGTAATCGGTCCAGTATGTATAGCAGCAGGGGCTATGGGTGTAACAATGGTATTGATGTCCTCATCATTTTGACTCCATCAAATTTTGACAATTTTGGCATCTTTGCCTAGGGCTTACACCACATCATCCGCTACACAACCATAGCCTTCCGCAACCTAACCAATTTTGTTCCCCATCGCATTAGTGGTTGCTTGAGGAGTGATTTGAGTCTCCTAATGTGTCTAGGCTACTTACGGACAGTCGCTTCTTCATCAACCACCACTACCACTTCCGCATAACCTTGCCCACCATACACTTCCACCACCCCAACTTAACACAATTTTGTTAGTTTGTGAGTTGTGTCTCCTAAGGTGTTTTGGCCACTTAGGGACCGTGCTTTCAATTCCGACACCGTGTATAGTCCCTAAGGAGTTTCTTAAGGAGTTTCGTCCCTAAGTAGCCGAAACTCCTTAGGAAACGGAAAAACCGCAAACTCAAAATCTCTATTGTCAAATGGTGGTAGCGGGGATGCGGTGGTGGTTGCGGAAGCTCAAAGGTATTGTGGAAATGCAATGATGGGTTGTGGAGTACGCAATGCGGAAATAGAGAGTAAGGTTGACAATACACGGTGTCGGAGTTGAAAGCACGGTCCCTAAGTGGCCAAAACATCTTAGGAGACACAACTCACAACACTAACAAAATTGTGTTAAGTTGGGGTGGTGGAAGTGTATGGTGGGCAAGGTTATGCGGAAGTCGTGGTGGTGGTTGATGAAGAAGCAACTGTCCGTAAGTAGCCTAGACACCTTAGGAGACTCAAATCACTCCTCAAGCAACCACTAATGCGATGGGGAACAAAATTGGTTAGGTTGCGGAAGGCTATGGTGGTGTAGCGGATGATGTGGTGTAAGCCCTAGGCAAAGATGACAAAATTGTCAAAATTTGATGGAGTCAAAATGATGAGTACATCAATACCATTGTTACACCCACAGCCCCTGCTGCTATACATACTGGACCGATTACTAGAGCTTGCACACGTCAGTTGTATTATCAGGTACTTTCGTTTCTTGGTAACGATTCTAATGTTCATGAGAATATGATGCTGCCAAAATTGGATACATTTGTTTTACTTACAAATGAAGGGCCTAGCTTGGAAAAGAGAGATGAACCTTGGAGCAAGTTCAAGCATGGAGATGATGGCATGCGCAAGGGGAACAAGAACGTAGTTACAAGTGATGATTCCTGGACTCTGAAGCCACCATAATGAGTGCATGAAGCATGGGACGAAATATACAAGATGCCACTTCATAAATTTCGTCCAGAGGCTATTTAGGTGCCGCGTCACCTTATTATTGGGCCAGGCCCATGTATTTTCGAAGTACTTAAGTATAGGTTGTTTTTAGAGTCCGTATGTGTGGGGAAACAAGAGTTAGGGTTGGTTTTAGACCGCTCCACCAAGGGCCACGAAGAGTTACCCAAAGCGCAAGCTGCTACCCCGACTAGAGGAGGAAGCACCTACATCACCAGCGCATGACATGGCCGACCGGCCACCTCGTGGCCGCGACAGAGAGGCCTCTTGGCCCTCCACTCAAGCCATGCCCCGACGCCACGTCAAGCATACTAAGGCACGGGAAAATGCGCCCGATCTGCGCGACATACTGGAGGACAAGGCAAGGCACGTGACGGTGATCGTAACTCCGGATGCAATAAATCTGGCCGGGCCGAACTCAACAGACAAAGCTCCTTCGAGCTGCGTCGTGATATAGCCCAATACAGAGGCGCCGCACACCCACTATGCTTCACAGACGAAGTAATGGATCATAAAATCCCTGAGGGCTTCAAACCCGTAAACATCGAATCGTACGATGGCACAACAGATCCTGCGGTATGGATCGAGGATTATCTCCTTCATATCCACATGGCCCGCGATGATGATCTACACGCCATCAAATACCTCCCACTCAAACTTAAGGGACCGCCCCGGCATTGGCTTAACAGCTTGCCAGCAGACTCAATCGGTTCTTGGGAGGACCTGGAAGCCGCATTCCTTGATAACTTCCAGGATACTTATGTGTGACCACCGGACGCCGATGACCTAAGGCACATAATTCAGCAGCCAGAGGAATCGGCCAGGCAATTCTGGACACGGTTCCTAACAAAGAAAAACCAGATAGTCGACTGTCCGGACGTAGAGGCCTTAGCTGCCTTCAAGCATAATATCCGTGACGAGTGGCTTGCCCGGCACCTGGGACAGGAAAAGCCGAAATCTATGGCAGCCCTCGCGACACTCATGACCCGCTTTTGCGCGGGAGAAGACAGCTGGCTAGCTCGCAGCAACAATTTAACTAAGAACACTGGTAATTCAAATATCAAGGACAAAAGCGGTAGGTCGCGTCGGAACAAACAAAAGCGCCGCGTTAACAGCGATAGCAACGAGGATACGGCAGTTAATGCCGGATTCCGAGGCTACAAATCCGATTAACGGAAAAAGCCATTCAAAAGAAATACTCAGGGCCCGTCCAGTTTGGACCGAATACTCGACCGCTTGTGCCAGATACATGGCACCCCCGAAAAGCCAGCCAATCACACCAACAGGGATTGTTGGGTGTTCAAGCAGGCAGGCAAGTTAAGAGCAGAAAACAAAGACAAGGGGCTGCATAGCGACAACGAGGAGGAGCCCAGGCCGCCGAACAACAGTGGACAGAAGGGATTTCCCTCGCAAGTGTGGACGGTGAACATGATATACGCAACCCACATCCCCAAGAGGGAGTGGAAGCGTGCGTTACGGGACGTATATGCGATGGAGCCAGTCGCCCCAAAGTTCAACCCATGGTCCTCCTGCTCGATCACCTTTGATCGAAGGGACCACCCCACTAGCATCCGTCACAGCGGCTTCGCCGCATTGGTTCTAGACCCAATCATTGACGGATTTCATCTCACAAGAGTCCTCATGGACGGCGGTAGCAGCCTGAACCTGCTTTACCAGGATACAGTGTGAAAAATGGGCATAGATCCCTCGAGGATCAAGCCCACCAAAACGACCTTTAAAGGCGTCATACCAGGTGTAGAAGCCAACTGTACAGGCTTAGTCACACTGGAAGTGGTCTTCGGATCTCCGGATAACTTCCGAAGCCAGGAGTTAATCTTTGACATAGTCCCGTTCCGTAGTGGCTATCACGCACTGCTCGGGCGAACCGCATTCGCAAAATTCAACGCGGTACCGCACTATGCATACCTCAAGCTCAAGATGCCAGGCCCTAGAGGAGTAATCACGGTCAATGGGAACACTGAACGCTCCCTCGGAACGGAGGAGCACACGACAGCGCTTGCAGCAGAAGTACAAAGCAGCCTCTCTAGGCAGTTCTCCAGTTCTTCCTTCAAAAAGCAGGACACTGTTCAAGCGCGCCCGCAGTACCCTACAACAAGACCGCATGGCACGTTCTGAGCTAGCGTAGCAATGCGGCCCCAACCCTAGCCCTTGCGATATAGCGAAACCAGTGCTTCGCGTACATAACTACGCTCTTGAAATACCATGGGCACAGGGGAAGGGGCACTATCACGGCACGCCCAAAATACGGCTTAAACCGCACCAGGGGCTGCCGGATTCCTTTTTTTCTTTTTTTCTCTTACTCTCAGGACTCCATACTTCGGATGACCCGTTCGGCAATTCAACTGCCGCACAAACGATGCAAGATCCAGGAAAGCAGACAAGAGACGCCGCATTATGGAACTCGCAGGTGGTCTTTATTGCGAGCATTATACCTATTGTTTAATACAATTCCGCGGCCTGCCCCGGGCCAGGACATGTTAAATAGTCCAATTTCTTTTGCTTATCGCACTATTTGTATCGTTCCGCTTTCATAGCAGCCTTTCTATAAACAATGCATAGATTTTTGTCTATTTTTTGCATTATCCTCTTTTTATGTATATGTTTATTAATAACATGTTGCATCCGTACACTGTGGTACGGTAAAAATTCGCCAGGGGCTTCAGTACCCATCAATATGGCGTGAGAAGTCCGTACACTTTCACAAGTGCGGCACCCCGAACTTATAGCACTATATGCATCGGCTCCGAATCATGATTTGGGTCAATAGTTGGGTTTGCCCGGCTCATATGTTTTGGTGCCTTACGTTCCGCTATATCGGCTAAGGTAGCACTAGGAGAACTACTGCGATTGTGCCCCAGTTAAGCTGGGCTGAGCACCTCAGTAGAGAAAGCTAAAACTGACTGTCATGATGAGGCGAGAGACCGGTCGCTGTTCGAGAGGTTTTTTGAGTCCTTAAAGACTTATGCCGCTTCGAGCGAGGAACCGACTTTGTTCGGCCAAGGCGTGGATAGCGCCCCGAACTCGGTCTTCCGAATACTAGGGGCTTTGCCGAAATTTAAAATTATAGAGTTATATGGCTAAGTGAGAGTGTTCAAGCATTATAGTCCGATTGCCTTGTTCGTTGTGCTGAGTGCCTCCCTCGACGGACCCAATCATGGGAAAAAGAGCGCTCAGGTTTATCTTGAACACCCCAACACTAGTGGCATGGGGGCAGAAGCTGACGACTGGCCATCTCTCAATTTTTTGATAAACGGCCGCATAGAAAGTAATATTTTAAATTCAACAAGCATTGATCAGTGCATATGAACAAGTTTTCAGCGCACATGATAACACGAGTGAGTTCATTCGAAAATTACATCCTTGGTACATTCATCCGCCATAAGGGCGGGCACCAGCCAGAACATCCTTGTAATAGTTCTCGGTCTTGCGATGCTCCTTCCCCGGCGGCGGCCCGTCCCTCACAAGCTTCTCATCGTCCAGCTTACCCCAGTGCACCTTTGCATGGGCAAGGGCCCTACAGGCACCTTCGATGCAGACGGAGTGCTTGATGACCTCGAGCCTTGGACAAGCCTCCACCAGCCGCCGCACCAGTCCAAAGTAGCTCCTAGGCAGGGCCTCTCCAGGCCACAGCCGAACTATGAAGCCCTTCAGGGCTTGTTCGGCCGCCTTGTGGAGCTCGACCAGCTGCTTCAGCTGGTCGCTCAAGGGCACGGGGTGTCCGGCCTCAGCGTACTGAGACCAAAACACCTTCTCCGTCGAGCTGCCTTCCTCGGCTCGGTAGAATGCGGCGGCATCGGATACATTGCGGGGAAGATCTGTGAATGCCCCTGGAGAGCTCCGAATTCGGGTAAGTAACAAGTAGTTTACTTTTATATGTCTGCTTTGCATAGAGAATGCCTTACCCGCCGCTATCTTTTTCACCGCATCCAATTCCTGGAGGGCCTTCTGGGCTTCGGCCTTGGCAGATTTGGCAGTTTTAAGGGCCGCAGCAAGCTCGGACGCTCGAGTCTTCAAGTCGAGCTCCAAACTCTCATGTTTTTTCATGAGAGCCTGAAGCTCTTGCTGCACCTCGCTGACCTGCGCCTCAAATTTCTCCCGCTAGGTGCGCTCCGTGGCCGCTTTCTTCTTGGCCTCGGACAGCGCCTACTTGAGGGTCGCCACCTCAGTTGTGGCCCTTACAATAAGCAGTGTACTCCTGTCATTTTTTGCAATTGTGTCTTCTTATAGGCATTTTTTCTATAAGGTATCTCTTACCTTCTTTCTCCTTGAGCTGCTGTTTGGCAAGGCCGAGCTCTTGCTCGGTCCGCTCGAGGCCCTGCTTCAGGGCACCCACCTCCGCAGTCAGTGCGGCGGTGGCCAGCAGCGAAGCCTGCATACGTATATTGACTCCTTTTTAATTAGACTCCTGCGATATTTAATAGATCCTCTATTCGGCTTTTCTTTCTGAACGCCAAACAGAGCATCAAGGGCTACTGTCTATGCAGTAATATTTTTACATATTTTTTACTTACCTCGAAGCTTGTTAGAAGGCTAGCACAAGCTTCAGTCAGTCCGCTTTTGGCGGACCGAACCTTCTGGACCACCGTACTCATGATGGTGCGGTGCTCCTCGTCGATGGAGGCGCCCTTAAGCACCTCCAGCAGATTGTCCGGCGCCTCCGGTTGGACGGAGGACGCCGGCTCAATAGGCTTGCTCCCCTTGGCAGGAGTTCGCCTGCCGCGGTCCGAATCCGTTGATGATTCCGGCGCGGTGTCCGGCTTAAAGCCGGACTTGGAGCCCTGGGGGGTCTGGTCCCCTTTACTCCTGGAGTCAAGGAGGTCGCCTCGCGGTTCCTCCTAGACCACCTCCTCTTGCCCCAGAGATTGTCGCGACGCCACTTCGGCGTCATCCGCAGCAAAGGGGGAGGCAGCGGGTGGAACTGAATTCACGTCTGATGAATCCAGGGAGCCACTCGACGACTCGTCGAGCCCGTCCTTGGGCGGGCTGCATGATTATATTCGACATTAGGGAAAGCTGCGCAACAAAAGGAATATCATGAGTTACCCTGGTATCCGAACACTTACGATTTCGCCGGACGCTTGGCCCTGTCCGGCCACTCCTCTTCATCCTCGTCGGCGTCGGGGGCGTAGTCCGGCGGAGGGGTTTTCCTCTTCTTGGACCCTTCGGCCTCCCCTACTTGGGTGGCCTTCCTCTTCTTTCCTCCGCCCGCTGGAGTGGGAGAGGTCTCTTCTTCCTCCTCCTCGTCTTCACGGGAGGAGTGCGTCTCGGACTCGTCGGACGACGAGTCCGACACCACCATATGCCGGAAACTCTTTCGAGTCCCCGTGGCCTTATTCTTCTTGGCCTTCTTCTCCGGCACCACATAAGGTGCCGGAACCAGCAGCCTCACTAGGAGAGCAGGGGCTGGGTCTTCGGGCAAGGGAGCCGGACAGTTAATCAGTCCGGACATCGCCCGCCAATCCTGTCAAAGGTGAGGGAGTTTAGATCCTGCATAGAGTCAAACTATGAAGGAAACTTAACATCCTGTAAAAGATGAAAATATTTTACCTCGCCAGCAGGACGCTGCGAGCTGAATCCGCGGTCTTCGGAGGCGGATGTGGGAGCCTCGGCGCTTTTGGTTAGCCCCTTCCAGACATCTTCGTACATCGTGTCGAAGAGCCTGCTCAGACTTCGGTGCTGCGCCGGGTTGAACTCCCACAAATTGAAGTCCTGTTCTTGACACGGAAGGATCCGGCGGACGAGCATGACCTGGACTACGTTGACAAGCTTGAGATGCTTGTTCACCAGGGACTGGATGCATTTTTGCAGTCCAGTCACCTCTTCTTCGTCGCCCCATGACAAGCCCGTCTCCTTCCAGGACGTGAGCCGCGTAGGGGGTCCGGATCGGAATTCAGGGACTGCGATCCACTTGGATCGCATGGCTCGGTGATGTAAAACCACCCTGACTGCCACCCCATCAAGATCTCCACAAAGGAGCCCTCGACCCATCGGACGTTGGCTATTTTGCCCGCCATGGCACCTCCGCACTCCGCCTGGTTGCCACGCACCACCTTTGGCTTGACGTTGAATGTCTTGAGCCAGAGGCCAAAATGGGGGCGGATGCAGAGGAAAGCCTCGCACACGATGATAAACGCCGAGATATTGAGGATGAAGTTCGGGGCCAGATCGTGGAAATCTAGGCCATAGTAGAACATGAGCCCGCGGACAAATGGATGGAGAGGAAAACCCAGTCCGCGGAGGAAGTGGGGAAGAAATACTACCCTCTCATGGGGCCTTGGGGTTTGGAGAAGCTGCCCCTCCTCAGGAAGCCGGTGCGCGATGTCTTTGGACAGGTATTTGGCCTTCCTTAGCTTTTTGACATGGCCCTCCGTGACGGAGTAGACCATCCACTTGCCTCCCGCTCCGGACAGTGTTGGAGAAGGTTGAGGTAGGAAGTGCGGGCTTGGGCAAAGGAGGAAGAAGGCGTAGGTAAAAAGGTGGATCCTTATCCCCTTATATGGGCGGATGCGACTGTGCGTCCCCACCAGCCTAGTAAAACTCGCTTGCCTCCCAAGCGCTGTGATAAATGGCGAAGTTGGGTTACCCACGTCCGTATTGATGAGAATCCCGTAAATGGGGGACACGATCTCTGCTTTGACAAGACGTGCCAAGGAAACCGCCTCGCAAAACACGCTGAGGTGGAAAAGTGAAAACGATTCGAATAAAGGCTTGGGCGTAGTGTGATGTCACGCTGCGGAATACGTCAGCAGAATAGATTTGTGTTAATATTATTCTCTCTGTGGCAATACGTGGAAACTTATTTTGCAGAGCCGGACACTACTCTTGGTGTTTACAAACTTTTACGAAGAATTTTGAGGAGGAACCCGCCTTGCAATGCTGAAGACAATCTACGCGCCGGACTCGTCGTCATTGAAGCCTGGTTCAGGGGCTACTGAGGGAGTCCTGAATTAGGGGGTGTTCGGGTAGCCAGACTATACCTTCAGCCGGACTCCAGGACTACGAAGATACAAGATTTAAGACTTCGTCCCGTGTCCGGATGGGACTTTCCTTGGTGTGGAAGGCAAGCTTGGCGATGCGGATATTCAAGATCTCCTACCATTGTAACCGACTTTGTGTAACCCTAACCCTCTCCGGTGTCTATATAAACCGGAGGGTTTTAGTCCGTAGGACAACTTCATCATACAACAATCATACCATAGGCTAGCTTCTAGGGTTTAGCCTCCTTGATCTCGTGGTAGATCTACTCTTGTACTACCCATATCATCAATATTAATCAAGCAGGACGTAGGGTTTTACCTCCATCAAGAGGGCCCGAACCTGGGTAAAACATCGTGTTCCTTGCCTCCTATTACCATTCAGCCTAGACGCACAGTTTGGGACCCCCTACCCGAGATCCGCCGGTTTTGACACCGACAGCAGCCTATACCATAATCAACAGAGAGCTGGTCAAGCGCAGCATCACTGGTGTCTACCAGCGCTGCGTAGAGCCAGAGCAAGGCCAGGCGATCCTCAAAGACATCCATCAAGGCGAATGCGGCCACCATGCGGCTTCAAGAGCACTCGTCACCAAAGCTTTTCGGCACGGTTTCTTTTGGCCGACTGCCTTGGAAGAGGCCAAGGAGTTGGTCCAAAAATGCAAAGGGTGCCAGAAGTTCAGCTCCAAGCCGCACCAGCCGGCTTCCGCGCTCAAGACCATCCCCATTGCATGGCCTTTCGCAGTTTGGGGTCTAGACATGGTGGGACCGTTCAAGACAGCACGAGGTGGTCTAACTCACCTACTTGTCGCAGTGGACAAGTTCACTAAGTGGGTTGAAGTAAAGCCAATTAAGAAACTGAACGGTCCGACTGCCGTGACCTTCATCACCGATATCACAACTCGGTACGGCATACCACACAGCATCATCACCGAGAACGGCACAAATTTTGCCAAAGGCGCCTTGGCCCGTTTCTACGCAACACAGGGCATCCGACTGGACCTAGCGTCCGTCGCCCACCCGCAGTCAAACGGCCAAGTGGAGTGAGCAAACGGCCTCATCTTGTCCGGCATCAAGCCTCGGTTGATCGAGCCTCTGGAGCGCTTGGCTGGCTGCTGGCTCGACGAGCTTCCAGCCGTCCTCTGGAGTCTGCGCACGACTCCAAACAAGTCAACCAGCTTCACGCCCTTCTTCCTCGTCTACGGTGCCGAAGCCGTCATCCCAACGGACATAGAGTTCGACTCCCCATGAGTCACCATGTACACCGAGGAGGAAGCAGAAGAAGCACGACAAGACGGCGTCGATTTGCTGGAAGAGGGCCGGCTGTTGTCACTCAGCCAATCCAGCATCTACCAGCAGAGCCTGCGCCGATACCACAACAGGATGGTCAGGCCAAGATCTTTCCAAGAAGGCAACCTTGTGCTCCGGCTGATCCAGCGAACAGCCGGCCAGCACAAGCTGTCGCCGCCTTGGGAATGCCCTTTCATCATCAGCGAAGTACTAGGCAATGACTCCTACTACCTGATCGACGCTCAGAAGCCCCGAGCACGCAAGAGGGACGACTCCGGCAAGGAGACAGAGCGACCATGGAATGCAAATCTTCTCCGAAGATTTTACAGTTGATGCAGTATGTACCACGCTACCTTTTGTATTAAAGTACCAAGACTTCGGGCCCCTCGAGACAAGCTCAGGGACTGCCCTCTTTTGTATGTATGATAAAAATTATGCCTACAAGTATGCTACTCTTTGTCATGCCGTTTGGCACCGGGCTCGACAAGTCGGCCCGGGGACTTGTCGCCTTGCACTATGAAATGCTTCCTGCAGCCGGACAAGTAGTGTGTAGCACCTAAGCCGTCTTCTGCCAGAAGTCGCAGCTCGCAGAGCGACTATACGGTGGGCAAAGGTAAGGTAGAATGGGTGCTCGCACGAAAAATGGCTAAGGACTCAAAGCATAAAACATAGCTCAAGACGACTTCCAGCCTTTCTCGCAAACCGACTCTCGGACAGTCGCATTGTCGTTTTCTATCCAACTTGCTCAAACAATCTTGAAATCGGCTAAGTACTTGCTTTCCCAAAGTAGCCTAGCACTTGATCCAGCAACAATCCGCGGTGCGGCTGTCCGATTGGCAAGGCAGGCAACTAAGAGAAAGCGGCAAAGGAAAACAACCAAAAGAACAATGAGCAAGAAAAGATATATATATATATATAACATAGGCCCTTGGCCGAACTGTCGAATTGAGGTTCAAAATACACCCCGTGGGTGGAATTGTGCGAATTAACAAGTTCTTCAAAAGACTACTGAAGCAGATAAAACAAAAGACACAGCGGCAGCTTAGGAGACGGCAGACGGGTTCGGGGGGTCGGAGGAGGCACCAACGTCAGGCGTCGGGGCGATCGGCCGGCTAGTCTCGGCTTGATCGCCTCGTGCAGTAGTCGGGTTGGTCGCACGCGGCTCGTTGCTGGTGGCGCGGACGGGCTGAGGCTGGCCGTCTGCTCCGTCTTCTGGTGCCTCCGCCTCGCCCTCATCCTCCGCCTCGTCCTGCTCCTCGACGCTGGAGCCAATCACCTCCGTCGAGTCTTCGCCGTAGTCTGGGTTCATCCCAAAGCACTTCAGCGGTACCTCCTCGCCGTCTTCAGACCGCTTAGGGACGAAGATGCTCATGTCGGTGTACTCGGCGATCGCCACAGCACGCTTGACGAGGGCGTCTTCCGCAGCCACCAGCTCCGGCTGGGCCTTCGACCAAAGCGTGGCCAACCGGTCAAGATCCAGCCCCAGGTACCACGCCTTGACGAACTCCAAGGCCCGGCGCGCTCCAGCCCAGGCCGAAGAGCCTTTCCAGGACTCGAGGCGACCAGCCGCGACCTCCAACTAGTTGGCCGTCAGGCTGGGGGTGCGCGGAGCCTGCATATCCGGCCAAAGGGCGGAAATCCCCTGGGCGCTGATGCACTGAAGCCGGCGCAGCATCCGGTGAGCCGGTCGGAGGCGAGCTTCGATGCTCAAGATGTGCTCATCATGAGTTCGGGGGGCATCGGCGGCGATCTCCGCGCCCTCCGCCCTCCGACTTTCATGATCGGCCTCGATGGCTTGGATAGCGGCCTGCGACTGCCCAGGGAAGAATTCTGCAAATGACACGAAGAAACGAAAAAGCAAGTCAAAAACCAGGAGTCGGCACGATCTAAGTCGGCAGCTCGAAGAAAGAAAATAAAGAGACTCACCATCAATGATGTCTTCAATCTCGTGGAAGCCGGAGGACAACAGCGCCTCCTTGTCAGACCAGGAGGAGCGCTCGCTCGTGAACTCGGCCAAGAGGGCGGTTTCCGTCTCCTCTGCCTCCCTCTGCGACTTCACAAGAAGCTCCTTCTGCTCTGCCAACTGAGTGGCCAGCAGATCGCGCTCTGTGGTGAGCCTGCTGCACTCCTCCCCTTTGGCGAGCAGGGCGGAATTGCCTTCGCTCAGCTGCTGTTGAAGAGCAGCGTTGGCTCCTGAAGGAAAGGAAGAAAGACAACAGTCGTCAATAAAGTAAGTCGCCAGGGAGATCCGGCCTGACTGCTCAGCCCGCGGGTGCGCTAGTGCGCCCCCGCAGAGAAGAAAAAAGAGGGAAGGACTTACTCCGGCTCTCCTCCAAGTCGGCGGTCCGCTTGCCCAGCTCTTCAACATTGCGGTTGAAGGCAGTGACGCGGAGGTTGTGGTAATCCTGCAACAAGCATCTCAGACAAAGTTAGTACCCAGAAGTTCATCAATTGGAGTTCCGGGCCGCCTGCTCAGCAGCCGGCCCGAAACTCGGGGACTACACCCGGTGGGTGCACTGGTGTGCCCCCACAGAGAGAGCAGCCGGCCCGAAACTCGGGAACTACACCCGGTGGGTGCGCTGGTGCACCCCCACAGAGAGGAACAAGAAAAACAAAGGCCCAAAGAAAAGACATACCTGGACGGCTGCCCGCGACGCTAGGAACGCCTTGGTGCAGCTCTGGAGGGCGTCGCCCTCAGCGCGGAGCTTCGCCTGGACGTCCAGGAGCGCCCGGTTCAGTGGCCCTGTGCCGCCTCCCCGCACCCACCCAACAAGTGCGGCGCTCGTCGCTTCGGCGTCTGGAGCCGCCGAGCTGGCGGTGCCGGCTTCCAGGGGGCGGGGTGCCGAAGTCGCCTTCTCCAGACGATGGTGCGCTGGCGAGCCGACCTGGAGGAGTAGCCTCGCGACGGCCTCGTCTTCGGTCGGCGGCACTGGAGGGTCCGCTGGCTGCTCGTCTTGCACGCCTTCAGACGGCGGCGGAGGGGGCGGCGGCGGAGGGGGCGGCGGAGGGGGCGGCGGCGGAGGGGACGGCGGCGGAGTTCTCCCCGCCGGCTCCTCCAGTCTGCCCCATGAACTCCGGGGGCGGCGGCGCAGAGTTCAGCGGGGTAACAAGCAAGGTCGACTAGCGGCGTGCGGCTTCCTCAGCCTGCTGCTTCGCCGCGGCGGCAGCTTCAGCCTCCGCTAGTTTTTTCTTGGCGGAGGCCTCCGCCCTGTCGGCCTCCGCCTTCTCCAGGCGGAGGGCTTCTTCTTCATTGTGCTTCTCCTGCGCATTCCGCTCCGTCGCCTCCCGGAGGTCGGCATCGGGGTCTATCCGCTGGGTGGTGGCGGGCGTCTCCGCTGACCCCATGACGGAGGCGGCGGCGACCCGCTCAAGAGAGAGGGGAGCCTTGAAGAAAGAGGCGCGAGCAGAGACTCAGACAAAACAAGAGGAAAGAATAAACTTCGAACTCAGAATACTTACGCAGAGACCAACGACCAGTTGGGCAGTCTGCCAGTCGGCGGGCCGGCTTTGAAAGCCGGTAGATTGACCCAGTCGCCCCTCGTGGCGACGTTCCTGACGTAGAAGTAGGACCGCTGCCACATCTTCACCGACTTCAACAGCGAGATGGAGGGGAAGTGGTTGTTGGCTCCTGTCCTTCGCACGGCGATGAAGGCGCTGCACTGAGCTGGCACGCCCGCGGCCTGGGTGCCGAGCATAGAGAAGAAGAACTCCCCCTAGAGATCGAGGGTGGGGAGGACTCCGAGGAAGCCTTCGCACAGAGCCACGAAGGCGGACAGCAGCACCACTGTGTTGGGGGTGAGGTGGTGCGGCTGGAGTCCGTAGAGCTCCATGAAAGACCGGAAGAAACTGCTCGCCGGCAGCCCCAGCCCGCGCAGGCAGTGCGAGCGGAAGATGACCCACTCGCCCTCCTGCGGGGCGGGGGAAATCTCCCCCTCCGGCGCGAGACGCACCTGCACGCGGTCCTCGCCGGGAAGCCGACAGGTCCGGCAGAGGAACTCGATGTGGTCTTCATGAACTTCGGAACCGTCCCAGGTGCCGGAGCACACTGGGGGAGGCGCGGCCACAGAGGAAGAGCTCATCGCGAGCTGTCGCTGCGGTTATCGCCGGGGCTTGGGCATGCGGCGGAGCGAAGAAGAGAAGAGGAAGCAGGAGAGCGAGGAGCTGCGAGGAGGAAGAAAGCAAGGGGAAGTGGGAAGGAGGGGCGCACGTGCCCCCCTCTTCCCCCTACTTATAGCCCCGTGGGCTGCGAAGCCGAGGGGGCGGACGTGGGGATTTACTGCGCCCGCAACCCCACGCCCCCCACAATCCACGTAAAGTTACTGTGCGCAGTAACTTCACGGGAATCCGAACCGTCCACCGGGCCGCAGCGGATCTAGTCAGGCGCCAACGCGCGGTAGTGGCGGGCCCCGCCTACGGGCCTGTCCCATCGCGCGAGCGCGCTGGCAGGACGGCCTGGCCACGTGCCCTCGCGTGACAGGCCAAGAACGAGCAGCGGCCTGGAAGCTTAGCTAGCATGCCACTTGAAATCCCACCGCGACGTTCGAACTACTGAGCAAGTCGGAATTGAGTGAGTCCGAGTTGGGCGAGTCCGACTCCTTCTAGTCAGCCCAAGAGAAGTCAATCAAGACCATGTGTTGAGCACCCGAAAAGAGAAATTGCTGAGGCTTCTCGGCCGATCGTCCGTGGCGCCTCACCAGCTTTGGGGACTACTGTCGGAGTAATGGGCCACGGGTAGGCCAACCCTAGCCCCATAACCTTTCAAGACATCGGGGCAGGCTGCGCCCCTCAAGACCACAGGGCGAAGAGCCACCTCCTAAGGAGTCTACGGCAAGGCGGCCGACTGCCCGCTCACGTCCGAGTCCTAGGGGCGACTTCCAGAGAAGCCGGCTTTGGGGAGTCGGCCGGTGACTCCAACAAACCGTGACCTCATCGAGGGGGACGGGGCAGGGGCGTGGCTACAATGAAGCCCACTCCCCGCCCCTTACCAAGGGCAGGCATGGCTACAGCACGCCATACTGGGGAAGATCTCCCTGCGGCGTGGCACTGTTGCCTGGCCGGCCCTGACATCAGCACCACTATACCTGGTCCTGCGCCCACGACGGCTTGTTTGTACGGCCTGGAGGTAGCGGGGCCCATCAGTCAGCGAGACCTACGGAGACGGCGGGAGAACTGCCAGTCGGACCCGTCGGGATTCGGCCCGGGGGAGTCGGCCGAGCCCTCCCCCGGGGCCCACGCGCCATTAATCAAGAAGAGATGGGGAGTGGCCACAGTGATCGCCCGCCAGGCGGCGGGGCTGTTGCCATGACCCCATGACCAAGCCTGCGTCATCAGGAGCACGGATACAGTAATCAGCAGCCGGCAACACCCGCCCGCGGTGGACGTGGCTTGTCGGCTCCGTACCAGACCAGTCGGCGGGGGCCACCAACCGGCGGGCCCCAACAGTTGGCGGAAAAGTCGGAGGTTCGAGGCACTGACGGCTAGGCCCGCACCCAGTCGAATTACCATTGTACCCCTGGGGGGTAGGCCTATATAAACCCCCCAGGGCACCCATGCAAAGGGTTGGATCCCAGTAGTTCTATACCACACCATATAGAGGGAGAGAGCTAGCCTTGCCCTCTCCTACCACCAGACACAGCTCGAGGAGCAACCGTGTAAACACTTGACCATAGTGATCATGCGGAGACCCCGCAGAGCAGCAGTAGGGGTATTATCTCCCCGGAGAGCCCCGAAGCTAGGTAAGATTCGCCGGCGTCCATGTCTTCGCCTCATCCCGTTTCCAGGCACCGGCGACGTTCTGCTCGCCCCCACCCTGATAAGCCATCCATTGGCATATGTCGCACCAAACCCCTGATAGATGATGTAGATTTTAGCAAATCTGTTTGCTATGCTTTTGTGTGAAAAGAGGCATTATTTTCATTCGAGGACGTGCCTTCCTCTTTGCCTCCTGTTGTCACTAACATTTTGCAGGAGTTCGCTGATGTCTTTCCACAAGACGTGCCACCGGGATTACCATCTATTCGAGGGATTGAGCATCAAATTGACTTAATTCCCAATGCATCATTACCCAACCAGGCACCATACCGTACCAATCCAGAGGAGACAAAGGAGATTATGCGTCAAGTACAAGAACTGCTCGACAAAGGTTATATATGCGAATCCCTTAGTCCTTGTGCTGTTCCTATCATTTTAGTGCCGAAAAAGGATGGCACGTCGCGTATGTGCGTTGATTGTAGAGGCATTAATAATATTACTATTCGTTATCGTCATCCTATTCCTAGGCTAGATGATATGGTGGATGAATTGAGTGGCTCTACAATATTCTCCAAAGTTGAGTTGCGTAGTGGATACCATCAAATTCGTATGAAATTGGGAGATGAATGGAAAACAACATTTAAAACTAAGTTTGGATTATATGAGTGGTTAGTCATGCCTTTTGGGTTAACTAATACACCTAGTACTTTCATGAGGTTATATGCGTTCATTGGACGATTTGTGGTAGTTTAATTCGATGACATATTGATTTATAGAAAATCTTTGGAGGAACATTTGGAACATTTACGTGCTATTTTTATTGCTCTACGTGATGCACGTTTGTTTGGTAACCTTGGAAAGTGCTATCTTTTCTTGGCTATGTTGTTACTCCACAGGGAATTGAAGTTGATAAAGCCAAGATTGAAGATATTGAGAGTTGGCCGCAGCCCAAAACGGTCACACAAGTGAGGAGTTTCCTTGGCCTCACTGGTTTCTATAGGCGTTTTGTGAGAGATTTCAGCACCATTTCAGCACCTCTCAACGAGCTTACAAAGAAGGATGTGCTTTTTGTTTGGGGTACCGCACAGGAAGAAGCCTTCACGGTATTGAAAGATAAGTTGACACATGCTCCTTTACTCCAACTTCCTAATTTCAATAAGACTTTTGAGCTTGAATGTGATGCTAGTGGAATTGGATTAGGAGGTGTGTTATTACAAGATGGCAAACCTGTTGCATACTTTTCTGAAAAATTGAGTGGGCCTAGTCTGAACTATTCTACTTATGATAAAGAATTATATGCTCTTGTTCGGATCTTAGAAACATGGCAACATTATTTATGCCCCAAGGAATTTGTTATACATTCTGATCATGAATCTTTGAAACACATTAAAAGTAAAGCAAAACTGAACCGTAGACATGCTAAATGGGTTGAATTCATTGAGACTTTCCCTTATGTCATTAAACACAAGAAGGGTAAAGAAAATGTTATTGCTGATGCATTGTCTCGTCGTTATACTATGCTTTCACAACTTGACTTTAAAATATTTAGTCTGGAGACCATCAAAGATCAATATGTTCATGATGCTGAATTTAAAGATGTATTGCAGAATTGTAAGGAAGGGAGAACTTGGAACAAGTTCGTTCTTAACGATGGATTTGTGTTTCGTGCTAACAAGCTATGCATTCCAGCTAGCTCCGTTCGTCTTTTGTTGTTGCAGGAGGCGCATGGAGGAGGATTAATGGGACACTTTGGCGTCAAGAAGACGGAGGATATACTTGCTACACATTTATTTTGGCCAAAGATGAGACGGGATGTTGAGCGTTTTGTTGCTCGCTGCACTACATGTCAAAGAGCTAAGTCACGACTCAATCCTCATGGTTTATATATGCCTTTGCCTGTACCTAGTGTTCCTTGGGAGGATATATCTATGGACTTTGTTTTAGGTTTACCTCGAACAAAGATGGGGAGGGATAGCATATTTGTTGTCGTGGATAGGTTCTCGAAAATGACACACTTTATACCATGTCATAAAAGCGATGATGCTGTTAATGTTGCAGATTTGTTCTTTCGTGAAATTATTCGCTTGCATGGTGTGCCAAATACTATTGTTTCAGATCGTGATACTAAATATCTTAGCCAATTTTGGAGATGTTTATGGGCTAAGTTGGGGACTAAGCTGCTTTTTAGTACTACTTGTCACCCCCAAACTGATGGACAAACTGAAGTAGTCAATAGAACATTGTCTACTATGCTTAGGGCTGTTTTGAAGAATAACAAGAAAATGTCGAAAGAATGCTTGCCTCATATTGAATTTGCTTATAATCGTTCATTGCATTCTACTACTAAGATGTTCCCTTTTGAAATTGTGTATGGTTTCCTACCTCGTGCACCTATTGATATGTTGCCTCTTCCATCTTCGGAGAAGGTTAATTTTGATGCTAAAGAACGTGCTGAATTGATTTTAAAAATGCATGAGTTAACTAAGGAAAACATTGAGCGTATGAATACTAAATATAAACTTGCTGGAGATAAGGGTAGAAAACATGTTGTGTTTCCACTTGGAGATCTTGTTTGGTTACATTTGCGTAAGGATAAATTTCCTAATTTGTGCAAATCAAAGCTAATGCCACGTGCTGATGGTCCTTTTAAGGTGTTGGCGAAAATAAATGATAATGCATATAAACTTGAGCTGCCTAAAGATTTTGGGGTTAGTCCCACTTTTAACATTGCAGATTTGAAGCCTTATTTGGGTGAGGACGGTGAACTTTCATTGAGGACGACTTCATTTCAAGAAGGGGAGGATGACGAGGACATCAATACCATTCTTACACCCACAGTCCCTGCTGCTATACACACTGGACCGATTACTAGAGCTCTCGCACGCCAATTGAATTATCAGGTACTTTCGTTTCTTGGTAACGATTCTAATGTTCATGAGAATATGATGCTGCCTAAATTGGATACATTTGTTTTGCTTACAAATGAAGGGCCTAGCTTGGACAAGAAAGATGAACCTTGGAGCAAGTTCAAGCATGGAGATGATGGCATGCGCAAGGGGAACAAGAACGGAGTTACAAGTGATGATTCCAGGACTCTGAAGCCACCATAATGAGTGCATGAAGCATGGGACAAAATATACAAGATGCCACTTCATATATTTCGTCCAGAGGCTATTTTAGGTGCTGCGTCACCTTATTATTGGGCCAGGCCCATGTATTTTCGAAGTACTTAAGTATAGGCTGTTTTTAGAGTCCGTATGTGTGGGGAAACAAGAGTTAGGGTTGGTTTCGGACCCCTCCACCAAGGGCCACAAAATTCCCCCTCTCTCCTCCATATATACAGCCCTTAGGGCATCGTTTAGGCATTGGGTTTTGTTTAGATTAAAAGTTCGCCATAGCTGCAACTTCGCGTACTTCGTTTGTGTCCAACGACCAGACCAAGACGTCACAGAACCCTACCTTGATCAATAAAGATTTCATCTTATATTCGCAATATCCAGATTGCAATCTCAGTTTCTTGCTTGTTCTTTGTTTGGTCGCAGGAAACAGACCCTCGTGGTCAAGTTGATCGTGCTCCAGCGTGGTCAATAACCCTCGGAAGTTAGTTTTAGCAATTGCTAAGGCGCGACGTCTCGCACGTTCATAGTCGGATCGTCAAGGACGACTCCCACAGAAAATGATAGCCACCATCTCATCGAAACATCGGGACACCTTTGCCTCTATCAAGAGATGATGAGGACATCAATACCATTGTTACACCCATAGCCCCTGGTGCTGTACACACTGGACTTATTACTAGAGCTCGCGCACGCCAATTGAATTATCAGGTATTTTCGTTTCTTGGTAACGATTCTAATGTTCATGAGAATATGATGTTGCCTAAATTGGATACATTTGTTTTGCTTACAAATGAAGGGCCTAGCTTGGACAAGAAAGATGAACCTTGGAGCAAGTTCAAGCATGGAGATGATGGCATGCGCAAGGGGAACAAGAACGGAGTTACAAGTGATGATTCCAGGACTCTGAAGCCACCATAATGAGTGCATGAAGCATGGGACGAAATATACAAGATGCCACTTCATAAATTTCGTCCAGTGGCTATTTTAGGTGCTGCGTCACCTTATTATTGGGCCAGGCCCATGTATTTTCGAAGTACTTAAGTATAGGTTGTTTTTAGAGTCCGTATGTGTGGGGAAACAAGAGTTAGGGTTGGTTTCGGACCCCTCCACCAAGGGGCACGAAATTCCCCCTATCTCCTCCATATATACAGCCCTTAGGGCATTGTTTAGGCATTGGGTTTTGTTTAGATTAAAAGTTCGCCATAGCTGCAACTTCGCGTACTTCGTTTGTGTCCAACGACCAGACCAAGACATCACAGAACCCCACCTTGATCAATAAAGCTTTCATCTTATATTCGGAATATCTAGATTGCAATCTCAATTTCTTGCTTGTTCTTCGTTTGATCGCAGGAAACAGACCCTCGTGGTCAGGTTGATCGTGCTCCGTCATGGTCAATAACCCTCGGAAGTTGGTCTAGCGATTGCTAAGGCGCGACGTCTCGCACGTTCGTAGTCAGGTCGTCAAGGTCGACTCCCACAGAAAACGATAGCCACCATCTCATCGAAACAGCGGGACGCCTTTGCCTCTATAAGGACGTCCGACAAGTCCCATGCACCGGACGTCCGACGCTTACCGGAAATCCGCTGCCACCTGTCCCGAGAAGAATCAGCGGACGTGCGACGCGTGCCGGACGTCCGGTCCGTCCTGAGCCACCGGACGTCCGACCCCCACCGGTCGTCCGGTACCTGCCTGTGTGCAGCCGCGGGCCTTTGGCCTTGTACCCCTCTCCCACTTACCCCTTCGTGGCTAAGACTATAAATAGACCACCTGCATCTCCTTTCTAAGGTTAGCGTTGGTTTAGCTCATACTTAGAGATAGAGCTACACTCATCCATATCGGATCTACTCCTTGAGAGAGACCGCGGCCCCTCTTCGGAGAAGATCCACCTTTGGATTCAAGACCCCTTTCTAAGGGAAGATCCCCTTGTGGATTCAAGACCTCCTCACGGAGAAGAACCAGCTACCTCTTGTATCGTCCGTTATTGACTTTGGATCTTGTATCTCCCTTTGTGTTCCTGGATCTAGCGCATGTGTGATCATTCTTGTTGGTTTGAGTGTTCTCTTGTGTTCCCCTCGTGATTTTCCCCTCGTTTCCCTCCTCGTGTTCTTCATGTTCACCGCGGGATTCGCTCCTTTCGTGAAAGACCGGGCTATAGGGTTCCTACCCTACATCAATACAACATTAAGATTGTCATACTCGATCATCTTGGATCATAGCATAGCAACACCTTGCATAAAACATATTTGGGATAGAAGTCGTTGCATTTTTGCTAAGTAGGTTGTGCACAAGTTCTTGTATCCGCCTATCATGCAATCGTGCTAGCGTCTCTCTAGTGTTGTGCAACAAGAGTATTTTTGTGGATTCCACATTTTGGCTCACCCTTGGTTGCACAACCCCACTTATCTTTTTGCGCGTGTGTTTCCTTGTACCGTATATGCTTGGTCTACTTGTTACATTGCATCTTGCGAATCTTCTCCAACAATTTTGAATCTTGCTTACATTCACATTAAAAATTGTGCCACCATCCTAACCAAGCTCCACCATAAGCTTTTACTTGTGTAGGTGTGAGAAACCGACGAGAATTCGTACCAATTGGGCTACTTCCTTGTCCTACATTGGAGTGATCATCGATTCACTTTCAACTTCGGTCAAGGTACATTTGGTATTCGTTCTTCTCTTTCTACCACTCACATTTGTCTTGGAATGATGGATAGGCCAAGTAGTTCTACCAACCCACTCTTCATGGATCAAGACGACGACATGAACTCCTTCGTCACCAAGAGTCACCTCTTTGGTGCACAATGTGATTTGCATCAAGAGCAACAAGCTATGAGTGAACGCATCGACAACCTTGCCGCCGACTTGTGACTTTCCGAGCAACGTACAAGGGACTACTTCAACCACAAGCTCGACGATCACAAGCAAGAGAATGACGCAAGGATGGACGAGATTCGCGCTTTGTTGCTTAACCGCTCTTCTTCCACTTCAATAAGGAGCCGTTCAAGTTGCCATTCCGACTTTACCCTCTCCGGCTCAAGTACACCGACATCGAACACTCTTCATCGAGCCATGCGCACTGACCGTCAAGCAATCCTTACTCCACTCCGAGACACCGACTCTCAAGAGCGCCGACGACGTCAAGACGAAGAAGCCTTTGCGCTAGCTCGAGAACGGCAACAACAACGCCAACATGAAGAGGAAGAACGCGCGCGTCTAAACCAAAATGCACAAGATCCCGAGGCTCAACGTCAAGAAAAACAACTCCGTGACGCTCAAGCACTTGAGGCGCAACAAGCTCTACGTGATGCGAGTCGAGCCATTGCCGACCAAGGCCGACAAGCATGTGAACAAGAGGAAGCACTTCGCGAAGAACTTCATGAACGACGATTTCAAGCTCCCCTGCATCGTCTAGTTCCCCCTCAAGCTCAACGCGCTCCTCCACAAGCTCGCCAAGACCATCAAGTTCATCAAGATCATGAAAACAGTGGGAATCCTCCACGACAAGAGCAACACGAGGTTGACAACCCTCCACGTCAAAAGCATCATGAGTTGAACAATCATCTACAACATGGGCGTCATCATCCCCGACCCCAACACTATGAAGAGCAACGCTACGGCAAGCTCAAGTTCACCATGCCCAAGTTCAATGGAAGCAACGATCCTGAAGAATACCTTTCATGGGCATTGAAAGTTGACAAAATCTTCCGTTTTCACAATTATGAAGAAGAGAAGAAGATCGCGATGGCATCCCTTGAGTTCCAACCTCATTTGGTGGGAACAAATCATAGAGCGCCGCGAGGCAAGAGGCGAACCACCCATCACTACTTGGGCACAAATGAAGGATGTCATGAGAGCACACTTCGTGCCTACCTACTACAACCGCGACCTCTTCAAGAAACTCCAACAACTCAAGCAAGGAACCAAGATCGTTGAAGAATACAAGGAGATGGAGATTGCAATGATAAGAGCCAATGTGACGGAAGATGATGAGCAAACTATGGCACGTTTCTTGAATGGACTCAATCATCCTATCAAGAAGATCGCGACTTCCAACATAATCAAATCTCATCGAGCTCATGCACCAGGCTACCAAAGCGGAACGCCAAGTGCAAGATGATTTCAAGTATGCCAAGTTCTCATCCAATAACCAAGCTTCAACGACTCCAACATTGACTACAAGACCCTCTACTTCCAACATCGACAAGTCGACTTCCAAGAAAGCTTTGTCACCTACAAGCCATCATCCTACAAGCAACTTCAAGTCGAGAGCTTGATCATCATCTACCCCAACCGATGAAACCGTGAAGACGAGTTCCCTCAAGTGTTTCACTTGCAGAGGCCGAGGCCACAAGTCCTATGAGTGCACCAACAAGCGCACCATGATCTTCAACAACGATGGCACTTATGATTCCATGAGCGAAGGAGAAATGGAAGCCCTTGAGCAAGTCGCCATGCACCGCCAAGTGAACAATGAAGAAGACCAAAGATGCACCATATTCCACACCAAGGCCGGCATCAATGGACGATCCGTCAAGGTCATCATCGATGGAGGGAGTTGTCACAATCTCGCAAGTGAAGAACTTTGCTCGAAGCTCCAATTTCCCAAGATGAAGCATCCACATCCATACAAAGTGCAATGGCTTAGTGACTCCGGCACTATCCAAGTCGAGCACCGAGTACAAGTCTCCTTCAAAATCGGCGCCTACGAAGACACCTTGGAGTGCGACGTCATCCCCATGACCGTTTGCCATCTTCTCCTTGGACGGCCATGGCAATTCGATAGAGGAGTCGTCCACAATGGGCGTACAAACAACTATAGCTTCAAGATGCAAGGAAAGGAGTTTGTGTTACGACCTATGTCTCCAAGCCAAGTGATCACCAATAAGCAAGCCACCCATCATGGAGAGAATGGTGAGAGCGTGAGCCACCAAAAAGAGAGTGAGCGCCACAAGCCCAAATTGAGTGCCTCCACGATGAGCGAAAACAAGAACCTAGTTCTATTTGCCACCAAACATGAGATGAGAGAAGTGTGTGAGAACCCATCTAGTGTCCTACATACATCCTTGTGTGCAAGGACAATGCAACACAAACTAACACTTCTCACACTCTTCCTCTAGTGTTGTCTTCTCTTTTGCAGGAATTTCAAGATGTTTTCCCCGATGAACTACCTCTGGGACTACCTCCACTACGAGGCATCGAGCACCGCATCGACCTCATCCCCGGAGAACCGCTCCCGAACAAAGCTCCCTACCGCGTCAACCCCGAAGAAACCAAAGAAATCCAAAGGCAAGTAAAGCATCTCATAGACCATGGTCATGTGCATGAAAGTTTGAGCCCTTGTGCCGTACCGGTCATTCTTGTGCCAAAACGTGACGGTAGTTTTCGCATGTGCTCCGATTGTAGACCTATCAACGCTATCACCATTCGTTATAGGTATCCATTCCACACCTAGATGATATGCTAGATGAGCTTAGTGGTGCCACTATATTTTCCAAAATTGATCTTAAGAGTGGTTACTATCAAATCTGCATACAAGAGGGTGATGAATGGAAAACCGCATTCAAAACCAAGTTTGGTTTGTATGAGTGGTTAGTCATGCCTATGGGTCTCTCGGAAGCACCGGGCACTTTTATGCGCCTTATGAATCATGTCTTTCACCCTTACATTGGTATATTTGTTGTGGTTTACTTCGATGACATTCTTGTGTTTAGCAAATCTATCAAAGAGCATGTCACCCATGTCCGCACCGTTTTGCAAACTCTTAGAAAAGAGCGTATCTATGCTAATATGGAGAAATGCCTTTTTGGTGTTGATAAGCTCGTTTTCTTGGGTTTTGTGGTCTCTTCTAGGGGTGTTCATGTTGATGAGTCCAAGATCAATGCTATTAAGACCTGGCCGCAACCAACCAACTTGCATCAAGTTCGTAGTTTTCTTGGTCTTGCGGGTTTCTATCATCGCTTTGTGAAGGATTTTAGCACCATTGCTTCGCCCTTGCATGCTTTGAGCAAGAAGAATGCACCTTTCATTTGGGGACCATCCCAAGATACCACATTCAATGAGCTTAAGAATTTGCTTATTCGTGCTCCCGTGCTTGCTTTACCCAACTTCGACAAGCCTTTTGAGATTCATTGCGATGCTAGCAGTAATGGCATAGGATGTGTGTTAACGCAAGAGAAGCGCCCCATAGCTTACTTTAGCGAGAAACTATCCGGAGCGCAACTCAACTATCCCATCTATGACAAAGAGCTATATGCTTTAGTCCGCGTTTTACATGAATGGGAACATTACCTTCGTCCCCATGAGTTTATCATTCATACTGATCATGAGACCCTCAAGTACCTCAAGGGTCAAACTAAGTTGAACAAGTGTCATGCTAAATGGAGTGAATTCATTGAGTCCTTTCCCTATGTCATCAAGTACATCAAGGGTAAAGAAAACATCGTCGCGAATGATCTTTCCCGCATATGCATGCTAGTCAAGCAACTTGAGTTAGATGTCATTGGCTTCGAGCATATCAAAGAATTGTGATAGAGGCAAAGGTGTCCCCTCTTTCGATGAGATGGTGGCTATTGTTTTAAAGGAAGTCGACTTTGACGATCCGACTACGAACGTGCGAGGACGTCGCGCCTTAGAAATCGCTAAACCAACTCCGAGGGGTTATTGACCACGCCGGAGCACGATCAACCTGACCACGAGGGCCTATTTCCTGCGAGCAAACGAATAACAAGCAAGAAAATAAGATTGCAATCTGGATATTGCGAATATAAGATGAAAGCTTTATTGATCAAGGTGGGGTTCTGTGACGTCTTGGTCTGGTCGTTGGACACAAACGAAGTACGTGAAGTAGCAGCTATGGTGACCTTTTAATCTAAACAAAACCCAAAGTCTAAACGATTCCCTAAGGGCTGTATATATGGAGGAGAGAGGGGGAATTTCGTGGCCCTTGGCGGAGGGGTTCGAAACCAACCCTAACTCTTGTTTCCCCACACATACAGATTCTAAAAACAGCCTATACTTAAGCATTTCGAAAATACATGGGCCTGGCCCAATAATAAGGTGACGCAGCACCTAGAATAGCCTCTGGACAAAATTTATGAAGTGGCATCTTGTATATTTCGTCCCATGCTTCATGCACTCATTATGGTGGCTTCAGAGTCCTGGAATCATCACTTGTAACTCCGTTCTTGTTCCCCTTGCGCATTCCATCACTCCATGCTTGAACTTGCTCCAAGGTTCATTTTTCTTGTCCAAGCTAGGCCCTTCATTTGTATGAAAAACAAATGTATCCAACTTAGGCAGCATCATATTCACATGAACATTAGAATCGTTACCAATAAACGAAAGTACATGATCATTCAATTGGCGTGCGCGAGCTCTAGTAATTGGTCCAGTATGTACAGCAGCAGGGGCTGTGGGTGGGAAAATGTTATTGATGTCCTCATCATCCTCCCCTTCTTGAAATGAAGTCGTCCTCGACGAAAGTTCATCGTCCTCACCCAAATAAGGCTTCAAATCTGCAATGTTAAAAGTTGGACTAACCCCAAAATCTGCAGGCAGCTCAAGTTTATATGCATTATCATTTATTTTCTCTAGCACCTTAAAAGGACCATCAGCACGTGGCATTAGCTTTGATTTGCACAAATTAGGAAATCTATCCTTACGCAAATGTAACCAAACAAGATCTCCAGGTGCAAACACAACATGTTTTCTACCCTTATCTCCAGCAAGTTTATATTTAGCATTCATACGCTCAATGTTTTCCTTAGTTAACTCATGCATTTTTAAAATCAATTCAACATGTTCTTTAGCATCAAAACTAACCTTCTCTGAAGATGGAAGAGGCAACAAATCAATAGGTGCACGAGGTAGGAAACCATACACAATTTCAAAAGGGCACATCTTAGTAGTAGAATGCAATGAACGATTATAAGAAAATTCAATATGAGGCAAGCATTCTTCCCACATTTTCTTGTTATTCTTCAAAACAGCCCTAAGCATAGTAGACAATGTTCTATTGACTACTTCAGTTTGTCCATCAGTTTAGGGGTGACAAGTAGTACTAAAAAGCAGCTTAGTGCCCAACTTAGCCCATAAACATCTCCAAAAGTGGCAAAGAAATTTAGTATCACGATCTGAAACAATAGTATTTGGCACACCATGCAAGCGAATAATTTCACGAAAGAACAAATCAGCAACATTAACAGCATCATCCCTTTTATGATATGGTATAAAGTGTGCCATTTTTTAGAACCTATCCACGACAAAAAATATGCTATCCCTCCCCTTCTTTGTTCGAGGTAAACCTAAAACAAAGTCCATCGATATATCCTCCCAAGGAACACTAGGTACAGGCAAAAGCATATATAAACCATGAGGATTGAGTCGTGACTTAGCTTTTTGACATGTTGTGCAACGAGCAACAAAACACTCAACATACCGTCTCATCTTTGGCCAAAAGAAATGTGTAGCAAGTATATCCTCCATCTTCTTGACACCAAAGTGTCCCATTAATCCTCCTCCATGCGCCTCCTGCAACAAGAAAAGACGAACGGAGCTAGCTGGAATGCATAGCTTGTTAGCACGAAACACAAATCCATCGTTAAGAACGAACTTGTTCCAAGTTCTCCCTTCCTTACAATTCTGCAATACATCTTTAAATTCAGCATCATGATCATATTGTTCTTTGATGGTCTCCAAACCAAATATTTTAAAGTCAAGTTGTGAAAGCATAGTATAACGACGAGACAAAGCATCAGCAATAACATTTTCTTTACCCTTCTTGTGTTTAATGACATAAGGGAAAGTCTCAATGAATTCAACCCATTTAGCATGTCTACGGTTCAGTTTTGCTTGACTTTTAATGTGTTTCAAAGATTCATGATCAGAATGTATAACAAATTCCTTGGGCCATAAATAATGTTGCCATGTTTCTAAGGTCCGAACAAGAGCATATAATTCTTTATCATAAGTAGAATAGTTCAGACTAGGCCCACTCAATTTTTCAGAAAAATATGCAACAGGTATCCCATCTTGTAATGACACACCTCCTAATCCAATTCCACTAGCATCACATTCAAGCTCAAAAGTCTTGTTGAAATTAGGAAGTTGGAGTAAAGGAGCATGTGTCAACTTATCTTTCAATACCGTGAAGGCTTCTTCCTGTGCGGTATCCCAAACAAAAGGCACATCCTTCTTTGTAAGCTCATTGAGAGGTGCAGCAATGGTGCTGAAATCTCTCACAAAACGCCTATAGAAACCAGCGAGACCAAGGAAACTCCTCACTTGTGTGACCGTTTTGGGCTGCGGCCAACTCTCAATAGCTTCAATCTTGGCTTTATCAACTTCAATTCCCTGTGGAGTAACAACATAGCCAAGAAAAGATACTCGGTCGGTGCAAAAGGTGCACTTTCCAAGGTTACCAAACAAACGTGCATCACGTAGAGCAATAAAAACAGCACGTAAATGTTCCAAATATTCCTCCAAAGATTTGATATAAATCAATATGTCATCAAAGTAAACTACCACAAATCGTCCAATGAAAGCACGTAAAACTTCGTTCATTAACCTCATGAAAGTACTAGGTGCATTAGTTAACCCAAAAGGCATGACTAACCACTCATATAATCCAAACTTAGTTTTAAATGCTGTTTTCCATTCATCTCCCAATTTCATACGAATTTGATGGTATCCACTACGCAAATCAACTTTAGAGAATATTGTAGAGTCACTCAATTCATCAAGCATATCATCTAGCCTATGAATAGGATGACGATAACGAATAGTAATATTATTAATGCCTCTACAATCAACACACATACGCGACGTACCATCCTTTTTCGGCACTAAAATGATAGGAACAGCACAAGGACTAATGGATTCGCGTATATAACCTTTTTCGAGCAGTTCTTGTACTTGACGCATAATCTCCTTCGTCTCCTCTGGATTTGTATGGTATGGTGCACGGTTGGGTTATGATGCACCGGGAATTAAGTCAATTTGATGCTCAATCCCTCACATTGGTGGTAATCCCGGTGGCACGTCTTGTGGAAAGACGTGAGCGAACTCCTGCAAAATGTTACTGACAGCAGGAGGCAAAGAGGAAGGCATGTCCTCGAATGAAAATAATGCCTCTTTGCACAAAAAAGCATAGCAAACAGATTTGCTAAAATCTAGATCATCGATATCAGATTTGGTGGCAAGTAAACATGCACTTTTCAATTTAATTTCAGAAGCAACACTAGATTGTTTATTATTAGGCTGCATTTTTCTCCTATTTTGCTTTATTAGCTCTATTAATATCATCTTTCAAAATGGAATCAGGAGTCATAGGAAGCAAAGTAATATTTTTATCCTTATGAACAAGAGTATACTGATTGTTTCTACCATGGTGTACAGAATTTTTATCAAATTGCCATGGTCTACCAAGTAATAAGGAACATGCTTGCATAGGTACCACATCACAATCAACATAATCAGCATATGTAGAGACACTAAAATGCACATGAACAGTATGTGTTACCTTAACCTTGCCACTGTTGTTGAACCATTGGATGTAGTAAGGATGTGGATGTGGTCTTGTGGTGAGAGATAGCTTCTCCACAATCTCCATGCTAGCCAAGTTATTGCAGCTCCCTCCATCTATGATGACGCGAACAGAACGTTCCTTCACAACTCCCTTTGTATGGAACAAATTATGCCTCTGAGTTTGCTCTGCTTGTGTAACCTGCACACTCAAAACACGTTGAGCAACTAAACATTAATACATGTCAGCATCTTCACGAGCCATGTATTACGTCTCATGATCAGAATCATCTCCACCGTGTTCTTCACGTGTAATAAGAGCCAAAGTCTCCTCATCATAGTCACTAGCAGACTCATACCCACCATCCTCAGTAGCAATCATCACTCGCTGAGATTGGCATTCTCCCGCAAATTGTCCTCTTCCCTTACAACAACGACAAATAATATGACTTGTGTGCCCTGTTGATGCTATGGAAGAAGAAGAGCTCTGCGTAGGTCCAGCAGGTGTGCTCTTGGCAGATAGTGGTGGTTGTGCCTGCTTTCTTGTATCACGGCTAGAGGTGGCACCTGATGGAGGTGCTGGTGGAGTGGAAGTAGAGGATGCACGTGGTGTCCATGATGAAGATCGACCTGCAGAAAAGTTAGTTCGCGCCAATGCCTGTCGATCCTGCACTTCACGTTCAGCTTTACAAGCAAGATGGAATAAACGAGTGATATTATTATACTCCTTATACTCTAGGATGGTCTGAATCTCTCTATTTAATCCACCCATAAAACGTGCAAGCATAGCTTCATTCTCCTCAACAATACCACATCTAATCATGCCAGTTTTGTAATTCCTGATAATATTCTTCTACAGATTTTTTCCTTGTCTTAAGCGCTCCAATTTTTGAAGTAATTCACGTTGATAATATGGTGAAACCCAACGAGTACGCATAGCAGTTTTCAAAGCAGCCCAACTAGCTGGAATAGGATATAATCTACAATGCTCAGACCACTAAACACATGCAAAGCTAGTGAATGCACAAACAGCAGCAGGAACACGTCTCTCCTCGGGATATTGTAAACATGTAAATCGTTGTTCAGTTTCTAACTCCCAAGTAAGATATATATTAGGAACATATCTACCCTCAAATGGTGGAATATTCAATTTTAGTTTAGGGAGATGGTCATGATCTCGTACCTGAGGGTGAGCCTACCATTGCCATTATTTGCATGTGGACGACCTGGTGGTTGCGGTGCTGGTGGTGGCACGTAGTTCTGATTTTGATCAACCTCATCCTCGTAATCTCCCGCAAAATCATCCTCCTCCGCATCAGCAGCAGGAGCCACGGAAGTAGCGACAACAGCACCAACAGTTTGGCCAGGTCCAAGAGGGAGACAGCTCGCTCGGCGGAGGGCTGTTTCGCGATGTGGAGGTAGTCGTTGTTGTTGTTGTTGTAGAGGTGTGTTAGGTGCAGCCGGTAGTGGTGGTGGAAGACGCGCGAGCAATTCATTAAACCTGTTATCGAGCTTTGTTTCGAACATCTTCTCCATGCCATCTATCTTCTCCATGGCCTCTTCAAATCTGTTTAGCACATCTTGCACCTGTCCACTCATCATTTGCTGAAATTTATCATGCAACTCCTTATTCGGCATGTTCTCCCAGTCAGTCTCGTCGGCTTGTGATCCTGCCATGGTTAGCAACAATAGAAACACACAAGAATATGATCCTACAGACTACTAACAAGAGGTGGTGGTGGTGTCACAAATCCGTCAAGCAAATCTCAAATTCTTACCAGTTCTTACCTAGCAGCAGGCGGTGATTGGCAACCGTCATAGTCAAAACTCTCAAAGCTTGGATAGAGCGATTACCAGGGAGAGTCAAACGCACGACGTAGATGTATGTGGAGCTGGGAAGGCTTATAATATGGTAGAAAAAAGGGTCAGCAATAATCAATTCAGAGATGCAAAGTTGAATAAACGCTCAACGACAGTACTGTGCTGGTCCTAGGCTAGACCGTGCTAGAGACGCGAGCCTAGAACACTAACAAAATCATGGCGCTGCACGTAAACAAGGGAAGAGCACGCTCTGATTTTTTTTATTTTTTTCACTTATTTTTTTGCAATTTTTTTTCCTCTATTTTTGAGTTTGGAACTATTTTTCTTCTGCGGGTGGCTCGAAAGTTGGGGAGTCCTACTATGTCACGACTCAGAGTATCGCATGATCTAGAACTCAAAAACAAAGCAACAAATACCGGACTCGGACTCGGACTAATGGCGGAGATGAATCTGGTGGAATCTCGGATTGGTGGAGGCGATGAATCTGGTGGAAATCGGACTGGTGGCGGATATATGTTGCAGGTCGACTCGGATTGGCGTGATGGTGGTGGATATGTGGTGGCGTATATGGAATCGGATTGGTGGTGAATATGTGGTGGTGAATATGGCAGCGATGATGAAGTTGGTGTGGTGGTGGTATATGGCAGCAGCGATGATGATGATGCGGTGGTGATATATGGCAGCGGCGACATGACAACCTGTGAACAGAAATCGAGACTCTAAAGGACTAGACGCTAAGACCAGCAACTTGACACGACGATGCAACCGCAAATTCAATAAAGCAAATACAGAAAAGATTATGCAAAGGCTCAGATTGGTTCGGATAGGATGAACAAACCTAATTATTTTTGGCTTTTTCGTGGACTATAGGTACGAAGAACAGACTCGATCTAAACTACGAAAAACTGTAAAATCTCACCGAGCAACCTGGAAATCTGATACCAGTTGATAGAGGCAAAGGTGTCCCGTCTTTCGATGAGATGGTGCCTATCGTTTTAGAGGAAGTCGACTTTGACGATTCAACTACGAACGTGCGAGGACGTCGCGCCTTAGTAATCGCTAAACCAACTCCGAGGGGTTATTGACCACGCCAGAGCATGATCAACCTGACCACGAGGGCCTGTTACCTGCGAGTAGACGAAGAACAAGCAAGAAACGGAGATTGCACTCTGGATATTGTGAATATAAGATGAAAGCTTTATTAATCAAGGTGGGGTTCTGTGACGTCTTGGTCTGGTCGTTGGACACAAATGAACTACGAGAAGTTGCAGCTATGGCGAACTTTTAATCTAAACAAAACCCAAAGTCTAAACGATGCCCTAAGGGCTGTATATATGGAGGAGAGAGGGGGAATTTCGTGGCCCTTGGTGGAGGGGTCCGAAACCAACCCTAACTCTTGTTTCCCCACACATACGGACTCTAAAAACAGCCTATACTTAAGTATTTCGAAAATACATGGGCCTGGCCCAATAATAAGGTTTCGCAGCACCTAGATTAGCCTCTGGATGAAATTTATGAAGTGGCATCTTGTATATTTCGTCCCATGCTTCATGCACTCATTATGGTGGCTTTAGAGTCCTGGAATCATCACTTGTAACTCCATTCTTGTTCCCCTTGCGCATGCCATCATCTCCATGCTTGAACTTGCTCCATGTTTCATCTTTCTTGTCCAAGCTAGGCCCTTCATTTGTAAGCAAAACAAATGTATCCAACTTAGGCAGCATCATATTCACATGAACATTAGAATCGTTACCAAGAAATGAAAGTACCTGATAATTCAATTGGCGTGTGCGAGCTCTAGTAATTGGTCCAGTATGTACAGCAGCATGGGCTTTGGGTGTAACAATGGTATTGATGTCCTCATCAAATTGTATGCACATGATGAAACTTTTGCCACTCCTTATGTCAAGTGTTTGTCGAATACATCGTGGGAACGCTATTACATCAAAGACGACTATCTTATGAGAGCTAACAAACTTTGCATCCCCAAGTCTTCCCTTCATTTGTTGCTTTTGCAGGAATCACGTGGAGGAGGCTTAATGGGACATTTCGGACGCGACAAGACGTTCGTCACGCTCTCGAAGAGCAACTTTTGGCCAAAGATGTTTCGGGGCGTCAATCGCTTACCGATGTTCGACATGCCGCAAAGCTAAGTCCATAGCTCAATCTCATGGCCTCTATATGCCTCTACCGATTCCATACCAACCATGGGAAGACATTAGCATGGACTTTGTACTTGGTTTGCCTAGAACTCGCAATGGGAAAGATCCCATATTTGTCGTTGTGGACCGTTTCTCAAAAATGGCACATTTTATTCCTTGTCACAAGATAGACGATGCTTCACATGTTGCTAATCTCTTTTGTAGTGAAATATTGCATCTCCATGGTGTGCCAAAGATAATTGTCTCGGACCGCGACGTCAAGTTCCTTAGCTACTTTTGGAAGACCCTATGTGCCAAGCTCGGAATCAAGCTACTCTTCTCCACGGCGTACCATCCTCAAACCGACGGCCAAAAGGAGGTGACAAACCGCACACTCTCCGCTCTACTTCAAGTACTCATCAAGAAGAACATCAAGGAGTGGGATGAGTGCCTACCTATCGCCGAGTTCGCTTACAACCGAGCAAGACACTCAACAACCGGCAAGTCGCCTTTCGAGGTCATTTACGGATTCAACACATTGTCACGATCGGACATTCTTTCTCTACCACTCCAAGAGTGCATCAATTTGGACGCAAGTACACGTGTGACACATCTTAAGAAGATGCATGAAGATACAAGAAACACCATCGAGCGCCAAGTTCAACGCCTTGTGACCAAGCTCAACTTCAACAAGCAACCTATGGTCTTCAACATTGGTGATCGAGTGTGGCTACACCTTCGCAAGGACCTCTTCCCACAAGAACGAAAATCCAAGCTTCGACCACAAGCGGATGGACCCTTCAAGGTGCTTGCACGCTACAACGACAACGCTGACAATATCGACCTCCCGTGCGACAAGTACAGCGTGAGCGACATCTTCAACGTCAAAGATCTCTCTCCCTTCCATGGTGATGAAGATTTTGATCCGAGGATGGATCTTCCCCAAGGGAGGGGAGATGATGCGGAGCATCCCATGGTCATCCCCATGGACCTACCATCGTCTCATCAAGTGCCTACTGGACCCATGACTCGATCATGTGCAAGAGCCCTTGAAACCGAGGTGATATCTCTCCTCTCACAATTCCACTTCGATGCACATGAAGCATGGCTACTACCTCATATGGATACTTTGTGCATATTCAGGTACAATGAAGAAGCTAAGGAGCAAGGACAAGAAGAAGAGGAAGATGGATGAGAAGACGGAGAAGAAGAAAGGCTGCAGGAAAAGTCCCAGCCACCGGACGACCTGCCGGGACCGGACGTCTGGCGCCTGAAGCGTCAGCCGAGCCCCAGCGAGCGGACGCCCGGTCTAGACCGGACGACCGGTGCCCCTGCACCCGAGGACAATGAGCGGACGTCCGACCCCGACCGGACGACCGGCGCGACCGCACCCGAGCCAACATCAGCGGAAGTCTGGAACCTCCGGACGTCCGGCACCCCCATCACAAAACGGAACCAGCGGACGACCGGAGGACACCGGACGTCCTACAGCTCCTGAGACACCAGACGATCGGTCCCCAGCGGACGTCCGGTACCTGTCTGCACACAGTGTTCGGGCCCGAGGCCCATGTACCCCTTCACTTCGTCCCCTTTGCACCTAGACTATATATAGACCCCCCATTCATCCTAGCTAGGGTTAGCATTGGTTTAGCTCATTTGAGAGATAGAGCATTCCTCATCCATATCGGATCTACTCCACGAGAGAGACCCGACCCCTCTATGGAGAAGATCCACCTTGGATTCAAGACCCCTTTATGGGAAGATCCCCTTGTGGATTCAAGACCTCTTCACGGAGAAGAACTGGTTACCGTGTATCATCCCTAGTTGTCCATGGATTCGTGTATCGTCCTATGTACTCGAGGATCTAGCCCATGTGTGACTTATTCATGTCGGTTTAGTGATTTCCTCTTCTGTTTTCCTTCCATTCTTCCTCGTGTTCTTCGTGATTTCCCCGGGATCCGCTCCTTTCGTGAAAGATCGGGCGATTAGGGTCTCTACCCTACATCAGAAGAGGAACACAAGGAACACTTGCGCTTAGTTCTCAAGAAGCTCAGGGAACATCAGTTGTATGCCAAGTTTCGCAAGTGTGAGTTTTGGTTGAAGGAAGTTGGATTTCTTGGACATGTTATATCAAGAGAAGGTATAGCAGCAGACCCCACTATGGTTCAGTCTGTCACTGAGTGGTTGACACCCACCTTAGATGGAGAGATCCGCGGTTTTCTGGGACTCGCAGGATATTACCGGTGGTTCATTGAGAATTTTTTCAAGATTGCGAAACCCATGACCGAGTTGTTCAAGAAGGACACCAAGTTCAAATGGACTAAAGATTGTGAGGCCAGTTTTCAGGAGTTGAAGAAACGTTTGGTTACAGACCCAGTGCTGATACTTCCGGATATATGGAAGGATTTCCAAGTGTATTGCTATGCTTCTCGCTTAGGACTTGGAGGTGTACTTATGCAAGACAGAAGAGTTGTTTTATATGCCTCACGATAGCTTCGACCTCATGAGTTGAATTATGTCATCCATGATTTGGAGATAGCAGCTGTAGTGCATGCACTTAAGACCTGGAGACATTCCCTAATTGGAAACAGATGTGATGTGTACACGGATCACAAGAGCTTGAAGTACATTTTCACGCAGAAGGAGTTAAATCTCAGGAAAAGGAGATGGTTGGAGCTCATAAAGGATTATGATATGAAATTGCATTGTCATCTAGGAAATGCCAATGTCATCGTAGACGCTTTGAGCCGGAAGAGTTATGCCAATGGAGGTTCAGTCTACATTATTGGGAAAGATTCAAGAAGCTCAGAAGGATGATAATGAAATCGCTAAGATAAAGAGAAGATGAGCAAGGGAAAAGAAAAGGGTTTTCGTGAGGATGAGCACGAGACCTTATGGGTTGAGGATCGTATATATGTGCCCAATAATGTTGAGATCAAGAAGTTAATACTTCAGGAAGCTCATGACTCGCCATACTCGATTCACCCCGGAAACACCAAGATGTATTTGGATTTGAAGGAGCGTTTCTGGTGGACTGGTATGAAGAAGGATATTGCCGAGTATGTAGCAGTGTGTGATGTATGTCAAAGAGTGAAGGCAGAACATCAGAAGCCACCAGGATTACTACAGCCTATGCCGATACCTGAATGGAAGTGGGACACGCTTGGCATGAATTTCATCACCAGATTACCCAGGACCCGATCGGGATACGATTCAATATAGGTAGTAGTTGATCACCTAACCAAGGTAGCTCACTTTATCCTAGTGAAGACAACCTATACAAGCGCGAAGGTAGCCAAGATATATATGACCAGGATCGTATGTCTGCATGGAGTTCCGAGGACCATCGTATCAGATAGAGGAAAACAGTTTACCTCGATGTTTTGGAACCAATTGCACTAGACTTTGGGTACTTGGCTAGAGTTCAGTACAACCTTTCATCCGCAGACAGATGGACAAACCAAGAGAGTCAATCAGATTCTAGAGGACATGTTGAGAGCTTGTGCATTGGATTATGGATCTAGTTGGGATGACAATTTGCCTTACGCAGAGTTCTCATACAACAACAGTTATCAGGCTAGTTTGAAGATGGCCCCTTGCGAAGCCTTGTATGGAAGGAGATGAAGGACACCGTTAATGTGGGATGAAGTTGGAGACCGTCAGTTATTTGGACCGGATTTGATCAAAGAGTCCGAAGAGAAGGTTAAGTTGATTCGAGATAGATGGAAGATAGCTCAATCCAGGCAGAAGAGTTATGCCCATACCAAGCGCAAGGAGGTAGTTTATGAAATTGGAGATCGAGCATATCTTCGAGTGTCACCACTACAAGGAGTTAAACGATTTGGAGTTAAGGGAAAGTTAGCCCCAAGATTTGTAGGACCGTACCGAATTCTGGAACGTATGGGAGAGGTTGCCTACAAGTTGGAGTTACCTGAAGGACTGTCAGGAGTTCATGATGTGTTTCACTTTTCCTAGTTGAAGAAGTGCCATGCTGAGATGGCCGATATTCCTCTAAGAGATATAGTGCCCCTGGAAGCAATTCAGTTGGAGAGTGATCTGACCTATAAGGAGAAACCCGTCAAAATCCTCGAGTTTGCCAGCCGAGTTACACGCAGTAAGGATATCAAGTTTTGCAAAGTTCAATGGAGCCACCATACCAAGGATGAAGCCACCTGGGAACGAGAAGAAGACCTACGGAAAGACCGGCCACACCTATTTCCTAGCCAACCCAAATCTCGAGGGCGAGATTCACCTTAAGGGGGTAGGTTTGTAGCATCCCAATTTTCAATTTCGATGTTATACATAGGTCATCATATGGATATCATATTTTAATTGCATTTTGTTTGTGATCCTAGAAATCTTAAGCAACTCAAGGACCCAAGGAGAGAGTTGGAGATTTCATTTATTTCCATATTTGAATTTTCTCAAATTGAAAAGAGGGATCACTTTGATTTTAATATTTCTCTCTCCAATTATTTCCAATAATAAAAATAAAAGATTGAAGATAATATGACTTCTTCAAAAAGAGAGGAATATTGGAGGTAAAATGTTAAAATCAAATAAATATTTTATTTGGATTTTATTTGAGATTTTATTTGAATTAGAAAAATATGCATTTTTGAAAATTGCATTTTTAGGCCAGAAACATGTTCACATTGTTCTAAATATTTTATTTAGACGGTGAAAATTGTTTTTGGCATTTTTAGATTTTTTTTTAATTTATTAGGATTTTTATTTGGCGGAATTGATAAAAAAGCCCACTGCCGCCGCCGCCTTCCTCGCGCCCGCCGCCGTCCTGGCACGGACGCCGAGGAGGAATCCGAGCCGGACTCCACCTCGGGCCGGCCCCTCCTCCAAGATGCTGCCCCCAGCATTTATATGCCGCCCGCCGCCGCCCTCTCCTCCCACCCCAAGCCGCACCGAGCCACCGCCGCCGAGCCGTGCCGCCGCTCGCACCGGATCCCGCTGGAGCCGCCGTCCACCGCCGTTGACCCGCCGCCCGTTGAACGGTATAAGAAAACCGCTCCGGTTCACAGGTTCACTTTGGTTTTTTTCGGTTTTCGCTTTCTAGATTGGTTTAATTTTTAGGGCTAGGATTTTCTCGGTTTTTCTCGATCGGTTTAATTTAGCGAACGTTCACCCGAACGCCTCTATTCATGAATGCGTTCGTCCGTTCATCTTTGTTAGCGAAGGTTTGATCGTTAGTATTTTCTTTTTATTTTATTTTCGGCCAGGGATCTATCCACGATTATATTTATCGCATATTAGTGTCTGATCTTCAAACGCTCGCAACTTTTTAACCGTTCGTCCGAATCCAATGAAACCAACACCAAAATCTTCATCTCGAACCCCTCTATCCAGTTAACCATCTTGAACATGATTTTGAAAAATTAAAATTTGGTTACGGGCAGATTTGAATTTGAACTTCTTTTGACTGCAGTTTGAGTTTCGTAGCTCCGATTCGATTGATTCCTTTTGCAAATCTAAGCTCTTCTCTTGAACTTTGGATTTGGTTCTTTTCTCTTGAGTTTTACCCTTTCATATATTGTCTGAGTGCTTATGTATGCTATTGTTTGTTTGCGATAGAGTTTCTGGAGTGCGAAGCGTGCTACTACGAGTCACTAGGGTTTTCAGATCGTCGACAAGACAAGTAGCAATTTGATCATACCCCTTTATTACCCAGTTTTTATGCATTAGTTTCAAACCCTCAAACATTGCATGATTAGGATATGTTTAACATGTGGGTATTGGGAAGTAGTTGTTGAGGTAGTACCTATTGCCCTTTTCATTCAAACCCCGGGAGTTACTTCTATGTTATGCCGATACCGCTATGCTATGCTCGTAGACGTGGTTTGGTTTGAGTGATTAATGACAGTTGTGAGTATTATTATGAACTAAGGGTTTATCTAAGGTGCCTACTTTAACACACATCTGGGTGGATTGTTTGTGGGCACTTGGGGCAATCCAGTGTTGTCCAAGGAGATCCCGGGGAATCCGTGTGATCATCCTATGGTCCGCCACCCAGGCTCAAAGCGATCATAATGTTATTCATGCTAGAAACTTCCATGTGCAGCCACAAGCCATTATGGGCTCTAGCATAGTTGAGTATGTTGTGTGACCTCTTTCAGTGGTAAACTAGCAGATGTAGGGGATGTAGGTGGTACGGTTTACCCGTCGAAAGGGCTAATGCTTCTGAAAGACTGTGTCTCGGTCATTCATTTCTCAAACATCATGTAGTGCAAGAAATCGACGGAGGAGATCGAGTCTTGTGGGGAAAAGTGCGCAAACCTCTGTAGAGTGTACAAGCTAATCATGATTAGTCGTGTCCCCGGTTATGGACATCTTGAGTATCTTGTGCTTGATTTATCATGTTGATCTCATCATTTTACTTAAATTAATTTGTTGGGTTAATGACTATTAATTTGGAGATGGGGTTACCATTCTCAATGTTTTCAACAAACTTTGTAGTTAAATAAAATATATTCCTTTGTTGTAGGGAAAAACTAGCTTTCTGCAAAAATAACCGTAGAGCCTCCACCAGCCAAATATGCATATAGTTATAACTGCTAGTTGTTCATTGCTCTACAGTGTTATTTTGCCAGCACATTCCATGTGCTGACCCGTTTCGGGATGCAACATATTATGTTGTAGACTTTTCAAACGAACAGTAAGGTGCGCTAGGTCATTGTCTTGCACTCAGCTATGCTGTTGGAGTTGATGGACTCATTTTACCTTCGAAGCCCGCCGCTGTTATCTTCATTAGATGGCCTTCAGCCATATTATTGTAATAAGGACTCTGTTTTGAGTTATTCGATGTAATAAGTGTGTGATTGCACTCTGTTATAAATCCTTTAAGTACTGTGTGTGTTAGCATGACCGATCCAGGGATGACACTTATGGACAGAGATTTGACCGTTTGAGGTCGGATCGCTACATTTCCTTATGTTAACATGTGTGTGATAAATAACATGTGGCACCACATACTGTATTCGGGTTATGTGTGTGCTCTACTTAGTCTTCTGCACTCTAGCTAATGCTTCCCGTGCTCCACATGGGTGAATTGTAAAATCCAGGCCTCTTCCCTCATCGGTTTCCTGTCACCAGCTAATGGTTTGCTGCATATAACCCAGGCGGCAATGCATCATCGTGATACTCTGTGCAGATCTAGTCCTCACCCATCTACCATTAGTTATTCCAAGCTTGCCAGGTAACGACCAAAGCTTCGATGTCAACCCCTACCTACGTTACATCTTCAGCAAGGAGAACGAGTCGGAGCATGTCGGGGAGCAAGAGCTTCATCGGACGGTGCAAGCACCATGGCCCATCGGAAGCGATATTGGCGTGACAGTCCTTAGGCGCACAATCGACATATTGCGGAGGTGGTGTGATGAGCAGTTTGCCATCCATCGTGCAAAAGATCCAGAGCTGCTTGGCAGGATGATCGATGACCCACCCAAAGTGCAGCCATCACCAGTGCTCATCAAGAGCCTAATGCCCCATAAGGAATGGGCAGAGGACCTCTGCGATTTAGTCAAGACACAGGTAGCCCGCGGCTTCATCATTGCCCGCAGCGACCACGTCAACCTCGATCCCGATGATGTGGTGGCTAGGCTCGAGCGCACCCTTGGCAGAGTTGACATCCCTGACAAAGTAGAACATAGCCAACATGATATCTTAAGGATGCAGGTGATGGACCGAATTTGCTACCAGGCCAGAGACATGGAAATGGAGCGGTTCCGCAGAGATATCATGCCTGCGATTGCAGGCTGTCAAGCTCTTCTGGAAGAGGCCTAGCAGCCCCAAGAGCCTCCCAGCGCCAGCAGCTCCGTAGGAGGAGGCGGGTCGGGACACTTGGAATGAACGGCCGCAAGGGTGCTATGCTGATCACGGAGTCCGAGAAGACCATCGTCGGAAGGCCGCCAGCTCAGCCTTTTAGCCTATATTTTATTATAATTGTATGCATATGTAGGTCGTGAGTGTTTTGGGCCTTGCCGCATGTGGCATTTTAAATTATCCTAAATATGTAAGACAATTATTAACTATTGCCATTGTAAATTGTCTCAACGGCGAGCAGAGCGCGCATAGGGACGCCAGAGCGGAGCGCGCCGCGACCTCCTGAATGACGAGCAAAACATGCGGACAGACGCGAGCAGACCGCCCCGCGGCCGCCTCAACGGCGAGCTACCACGTGGTCTACCTTCTGGCACCCCGTGGGAGGCACGGCGGTGCATCCATAGGACACGATGGTGATATCTTGGCCGTGTGTGATAGTGGGTAGACACGTACACGTACATCCGAGAACGCGGGCCCACGTTTCGGCCTTCCGATGCGTGGCATACGGTTGATCCAAAAGAACTACTGTGATGAGCCAGAACAACAGAAACGGGCTTTGTAGTCCCAGAACCATTAATAAATTTTGACCTTGTTTCTCGTCACATTGCAGATTACAATGCAATAAATTTGTTCACACCTATCAAACTGATATGTGTTCACACTTAGCACGAGGCTATAAAAACTACCCATTCGAAAATTACTTCACAGTTCCTCTCCTCATCAACACAAAATTGGTCTTTCCTGTCAAGACATTCTCCCATGATCGGTAGGAGGAGTCTCGGGTGGACATATAACCAGGCAGCAAACACCAAGGCCGTAGAAGCACTAGAGAGGCCCCTCCGCGAAGCGGCAGCCGCAACAGAGATGTTCCGGCGCACTAGAAAGCCCTCTATCGAGCTCTCACGGGCACACGAGGGCTCTCACAAGCGCACCCGCCGCATCGGCGATCGCGACGAGCTGGCGTTGCTGAAGTCCTTGTCTGACAATGACGACATTCTCGCTGGCCTCATTAAGCAACAGGTGCTGGTCGATGGCTTGATGAAGCTGCTCGAGATCAGTGATGCCTTGTTTGACAAGGCGACCGGCCTCGCCGAACAACTCATGGGTGACAATGCAAAGCTGCTCAAGGCACTTGCTGAGAAGGAGGAGGCCGCCGACTTGAAGATGCTGCATGAGTAGAGAAGTGTCTCGGGGATGACGCTGACAATGGTCGTCGAGGCACTGATGGGTGACTTGAGGAAGCTACGGATCGAGCGCAAAAAGGAGGTGAAGGAATCCATGGCTGCTTTCAAGCAAAGTCATGAGGAATTGAAGAAGGAGTTGGAGGATGTCGTTGCCTCGCGATACATTGACGAGTAGATATGGTAGCGACCCAGATTGTTGTCTGCGATTTCCTTCTTCTCTTGCCCGCGTGTCTTCCGGGCTTTGCTGCATGTGGCATTTTAAATTATCCAGAATATGTAAGATAATTATTACCCGCTCCATTGTAAATTTGTCATTGTATTATCCATTGCCATTTTAATTGTTATCGTATTATCTGTTGCCATATGTGGCAATTTAAATTAGGCTGGAATACGAGTTGAAAACACGAACAAAGAAAATGCTGCCATGGGATCACAAGAAAACACCCTTCGTCCAGGTGCTTTAATTAACCCATTAATGGAGAAGTTGTGAGCGAGGTGGGCGGCTGGTGGATGGAGAAGTTGTGAGCATGGGCGGCCTTGCTGCTCGCACATGTCCCGTCGAGCCTAAGAGGTGGACAGGATGCACGCGTCCCGTCGAACCTGTGCGGCGGACTGCTCGCACGCGTCCCGTCGAGCCTGCACGGTGGACTTCTCGCGCTCGCCCCGTCTAATCAAGCAGCTGCACGCACGCCACCGAGTAGTGGCTGCACTTAAATGGTTACGGAACACACGATTCATATAATACAACCGTTTGCGATTTATTTCAAAAGGACTTCATTGGCTATTAATGTGTGCGCCTTGTCTCAAATTGGACGATTTTTTACCACGACATATATGTGCCATGTCATGAAACCATGCCAAGTTTTATGTTTTTTGGGTGATTTTTCGATTTACTAGGATATAAAAATCGAGATTCTCAATGTTTCAGGACAACGAGAAGTTTGTAATTCATTCCTATTCCTTAAATGAGACCTAAACATGCACCCAATGACACATATACGATTTCCCACCCATTTTGCTTCACTGGAGCATGTGCTTGTAGATCAAATTTGAATTATGGACTACATCAAATGCCTAGAAAACTTAATTAATGTATACAATGGCCAAATGAACCCTGAATAGTTTCAAATTTCAGCACGACACTCCTGTTTTTCTATGTTGCCTATAGAAAACAATGTTCAAGGTGAGAAGAGGCAACGATTATCTTTCACCCACAAGAGGGGCATGTTTCCCTACCAGAACCACGAGGGTGGCGAGAAGCTTCGGTTTGTAAGAGGCTTGTAATATAGCTTAGCCCAAATTGGACAATTATTCTCCACGACATATATGTGCCATGTAGTGACACCATGCCAAGTTTAATGATTTCCTGGTGAGTTTTGGATTTACAGAGATCTAAAAAGTGAGATTCGCAATGTTTGTGGCCAAGCCAGGATGACAAGATGGTTGAATTCATTCTCATTCGTTCCATGGGACCTAAACATGCACCCCAAGGATGCTTGTATGTTTTTTCTAGCCATTTTGGTGCACTGGAGCATGTATTTGTAGTTTAAATTATGGACCCCAAGGACACATGTACCCCAAGGTGCACTGAATTATGGGCATTAAATGCCTAGGAAACTCAATTAGTGTATAAAAAGGCCAAACCAACCCTGAATAAGTTTAAATTTTAGCATAGATATCCTGTCATTCCATCTTCCCCGTAGAAGAAAATACCATGCGAAAAGAGGCAGTGATTACGTTTCGCCCACAAGGGGAACACGTTTCCCTATCGGAACCACGAGGCTTCTTTGAGAGAAGCTCCAGTTTGTAAGAGGCTTGTAATAAAGCATGGCCCAAATTGGACAATGTTTTTACCATGACATATAAGTGCCATGACGTGACACCATGCCAACTTTCATGACTTTCTGGTGAGTTTTGGATTTAAGGGGATTTAAAAAATAAGATTACAAATGTTCGACGACGAGCCAGGACGCCGGTACGGTTGTAATTCATTCCCATTCCTGGCATGGGACCTAAACATGCACCCAAGGACACATGTATAATTTTTCTAGCCATTTTGGTAAACAGAAGCATGTATTTGTAGTTCAGATTTGAATTATAGACATTAAATGCCTAGGGAACTCAATTAGTGTATACAAAGGCCAAATGTACCTCGAATAAGTTTAGTTTTCAGCATGGGTATATTGTCGTTCCATGTTGCCCATAGAGGAAAATACAAGGTGAAAAGAAGTAGTGATTATCGTTTCGCCCACAAGGGGAACACGTTTCCCTATCGGGACCACGAGGCTTCTTTGAGAGAAGCTCTGGTTTGTAAGAGGCTTCTAATAAAACGTGCGCCAAAATGGACAAAAAAATTCCTCGACATATATGTGCCATGTCGTGACACCATGCCAACTTTCATGTTTTTTGGGTGAGTTTTTGATTTATGAGGATTTAAAAACTGAGATTCTTCTCACGAAATGTTTTCAAATAGCACACGGTTCACCCACAAAAGTTGTGTGCCTACCAAACCCTGGCCGATGCACCCCTCCCCCCAGCCGCGCGCGTGATTTGAGTCGTGCATTCTGATTGGCCAGAACCCATACCCCACGGATCGTACATCTACATCATCGGATACTCCCAGATCGAATGACAATCCTCACCCCTTTCGACAGCACATGCAGTATATGGGTAAGCACTATGCGCATGCGTCGTGCTAGCTCACACTTCCTTCTATAATAAGTTTTCTATATTAATGTTGTTATATATCCAAACAGGGTACTCTTTCCCGCCACTCCTCTCATCAGTTTCCCGCCTCTTCTCCCATCGTTTTCCCACTACCAGTGTCAGTGCTCATTGGAGGCTAGGCGGCGACACACCAGCCATGTAAATATCGCACACAGTTTCTAAAAGCACAAACGTGTGTGATAGGAAGGAGCAGGTCCCTGCCACACCCTGATTTTCATGCCACAACACTTAATCTTATAAATCATGATAAAATGTGGTTCGATAACAACTTTTGAATGTTTTGGACTTTGGTTTGATTGGATTTTGTCTATTCTTTGCAAGTGCTCTAAAAATCATGTAAATCCTGAGTTAAGGCTTTTCCCAATGATCCAAGTAAATCAAGTAAATCCTGACTTAAGGCATTTCCCAAGTGCTCTAAAAATCAAGTAAATCAAGTAGATCTCTTATACTCCCTCTCCTTGATCCAAAACTTTTCCCAATGATCATGCCATGTGTATAGGACAGCATAGTATTTTCTTTCAAAAATAATTTGGCCAAAAAATATTTTCTAAATTCGGTTTTACAAAAACCCTTGAGTTAAGGCTTGAACTACAAGTACTAAATCTGGGATGTGAAAAATCTTTCAAAAATTCTGTTTGAATCCTATTAGATATAGGACTCCCTAAAACCACAAAAATATTATTTTAAAAGTTAGTTTGCTATTTTATTTGAAGGCTTTTCTTAAGGCCAGAAATGGTCTTTCATAGGTTAAAATTATTTTAAAGTTTCAAAAATATTTGAGAAGATTTAGGGAAACTCAGTGGACATATATTTTCCGTATATATGAGTTTCAACACATGGTCATGTTCAAAATGTTGGACAACACCCTCCAAAACCATTTCTGTTCATTTCAAGTATTTGAAATATTTCTATAAGAAATATTTTCAAATAAATCCAGTAAAATTATAGCAAGTCACACATGACAAATGTGATGATCTTGCCAAGTTTCATTCCCATCCAAATAATTTTGGTACACAAAAGTGCCCCAAAACCCTCTCTAACCAGATCCAAGTTTGAACAACTTTACACGGCCAACTGCCTCCTTTTGATCCCAATTTTTGTGGACATATTCAAATCCTCAAATGATGAGACTACACCAAGTGGTCCACCAAGGAGAGGAGTTTAGCTTAGCTAGATCTAAGCAAGTACATTTCTGTTGATTTCTAGGGTTTACAAAAGTACATTGTGAACCTTGTCCAAAAGAGCTCAAATTTCTACCACAATGAAAAATGATCATTCTCAACACGTCCATCAAGTGGGACAAGGAGTAGTTGAGTGCAAGTAACTCAAACTTGCGTCAAACACCTTATGCCTCATTTCCAAAAACACCATTTGACCTCTTCAATTAATCTTCATGACCCAAAAAATTTACCACAACTCCTCCTAGTCCCCTTCTACCTCCAGTAACAATGGCAGCATCACATATCAAATATTTGGGGGGGGGGGGTAAAACCACCTCTTCTCTCTCTGCACAACACATTTCTCTCTCTCTCAACCCCACCTCTCTCCCACTGGTTCACCATGGCATCCAAGGCCACCTCAGACTTGTTTACTACTCCCTAGAACTACCAGACACCCTTGGCTGCACCCACATTGTCAAAAAATGGCCATGCCAGCCATTTGCATGCTCCAAAGTGCGCTACAGTGCACTCTTGCACTGTAGCCACCCTCTACCCGACGATTCTGACCACCTCAGCCCTCCCCCTCACGCCCGACGATACTCCTCAACATCCTCGACATGCCACGACCTGGCCTCCCTCCACCTTCTCCCTCCAGCTGCCTCCTTTCGCACGCGCGTCGGCCGCCCGAGAGCTCCAATGGCTGAGCTCACACGCACGGTGCTCTGGTGCTCCCCTGCTCCTTATATCCCTTCCTCTGGACGTGGACCTCCTCCAAGAACCCCCCAGACACGCCCATATGAGCCCCTGTGGCTTGCAGCGATGGCAACAGCCTCACCGGCGCACGAGCTCACGGTGTACCTTGCCCCTTCCCTTAAAGGCCACCCCGAGCCCTCTTTGGCCTCTGATCGCTCGCTCTCCCTCCTGTGTGTCATCCCGATCGGCTCACTCCTCTCCCCGTGCCCTCCATAGCCTGCCATGGCCGGAGAACCGCCGCCTGCACCGGGATAAATTGGCGACGCCCAAGCCCCGTCCCCTCCACCTATGCATCTCAATGCACCTCCATCGACCCCCTAGAGCTCTCCCACACTCCGGTTACTCCTCCTAGTGGGCATAGTGTCGTGCGCACCATCACCGCCAGCCTCATCCGCTGCGGCCGGCACCTGATAACCCACAAGTGTAGGGGATCACAACAGTTTTCGAGGGTAGAGTATTCAACCCAACTTTATTGATTCGACACAAGGGGAGCCAAAGAATATTCTCAAGTATTAGCAGCTGAGTTGTCAATTCAACCACACCTGGAAACTTAATATCTGCAGCAAGGTATTTAGCAGCAAGGTATATGATAGTAGTGGTAATGGTGGTAAAAGGTAACAATAGCAAAAGTAATATTTTGGTGTTTTATAGTGATTGTAACAATAGCAACGGAAAAGTAAATAAGTGAAGAACAATATATGGAAAGCTCGTAGGCAATGGATCGGTGATAGAGAATTATGCCGGATGCGGTTCATCATGTAACAGTCATAACCTAGGGTGACACAGAACTGGCTCCAATTCATCAATGTAATGTAGGCATGTATTCCGAATATAGTCATACGTGCTTATGGAAAAGAACTTGCATGACATCTTTTGTCCTACCCTCCCGTGGCAGCAGGGTCCTAGCGGAATATAAGGGATATTAAGGCCTCCTTTTAATAGAGTGCTGGAACAAAGCATTAACATATAGTGAATACATGAACTCCTCAAACTACGGTCATCACCGGTAAGTATCCCGATTATTGTCACCTCAGGGTTAACGGATCATAACACATAATAGGTGACTATAGACCTGCAAGATTGGATCAAGAACTCCCATATATTGAAGAAAACATAATAGGTTCAGATCTGAAATCATGGCACTTGGGCCCTATGACAAGCATTAAGCGTAGCAAAGTCATAGTAACATCAATCTCAGAACATAGTGGATACTAGGGATCAAACCCTAACAAAACTAACTCGATTACATTATAAATCTCATCCAACCCATCACCGTCCAGCAAGCCTACGATGGAATTACTCATGCACGGCGGTGAGCATCATGAAATTGGTGATGGAGGAAGGTTGATGATGACGATGGCGAGAGATTTCCCTCTCCGGAGCCCCGAACGGACTCCAGATCAGCCCTCCCAAGAGAGTTTATGGCTTGGCGGCGGCTCCGTATCGTAAAACGCGATGAATCCTTCTCCCTGGTTTTTTTCTCCTTGAAAGTGAATATATGGAGTCAGGGTTTAATGTAGGGTAGGAACCCTATAGCTCGATCTTTCACGAAAGGAGCGAATCCCGCGACGAACACGAAGAACACGAGGAGGGAAACGAGGGGAAAATCATGAGGGGAACACAAGAGAACACTCAAACCAACAACAATGATCACACATGCGCTAGATCCATGAACACAAAGGGAGATACAAGATCCAAAGTCAACAACGGACGATACAAGAGGTAACCGGTCTTCTCCGTGAGGAGGTCTTGAATCCACGGGGGGATCTTCCCTTAGAAAGGGGGCTTCAATCCAAAGGGATCTTCTCCGAAGAGGTCGCAGTCTCTCGCACTGAGGAGATCTGATATGGATGAGCGTAGCTCTGTCTCTCAAATGAGCTAAACCAACGCTAACCCTCAAATGGTGGAGGTGGAGGAGTATATATTGTCTAGGGCCACGAAGGGGTAAGAGAGGGCAAAGGGATACATGGGCTCGGCCCGATACACTGTGCACAGACAAGCGTCGGACGTCCGACGGGTACCGGACGTCCGGTGGCTCACGAGGGTCCGGTCGTTCGGTACTTGTCGGACATCCGGTGTTTTGGCTCAGTTGACGTGGCGCCGGATTTCCGGAGACGGTCGGACGTCCGGTCGCTGGAGTATGCCGAACGTCCGGGACTTGTCGGACGTCCGCTCGTTTGGCTCGGGTGCGGGATTGCCGGTCGTCCGGTCCGGGCCGGTCGTTCGGTGGGTCTTCAGGCGTCGGACGTCCGGTCCCGACCGGTCGTCCGGTGGCTGGAGCTTCTTCCGTAGCTCTTCTTCTCGTTCCTCGCACTTGGTGTCCTCGCCTTCTTGTCCATGGTCTTCCTCTTGGTTCCTGGTATAGCACACATGTTTGAGGTAGTAGCCATGTCTCACGTATGGAAAGTGATGGTTCAAAGAGGAGTGAGTTCACCTTGTGTCCAATGGTGTATAGATGAGGTCTCATCTTATGTTCTCCTAGGGCTTGGAGAGTAGTCGGAGTGTACATGGGGATGAACGTGGGATGCTCCGCATCATCTCCCCCCCCCCCTTGGAAAAGATCCGACCTTGGATCGTGATCCTCATCACCATGGAAACGGTAGTCGTGGATGGACTTGTAGTTGGACGGACTTGAAGACATTGCGCAATCCAAGTACTCCAAGGTGTCGCCGGAGTGGTATACATGCAAGAAGAGCAAACACAAACGACACTCGGAAATACAATGGTTAACGCACACAATGGTTAACGCACACAAGGAATTGTTCATGAAAATGCATGAGATGCTTATCCAAATGATGTAAAATGACATGTAAAGCATTCATGGGAGCAAAATCATTCATTGTGCACACAAATGTATTGTGGATGTGATCAATGCAACCACGGTGCAAAATGATGTCATAGTGAGACGGTTTATCAATAGCATGAATATGGTAATGGATGCTCAATGTGATGTGATCATGCAATTGATGGTAGGCAATAAGATCATGATGTATGAATATGCCATCAAGGTGTATCACAACAAATTTGCTAGTGAAATGCACAAGCTCATATATCATGGATGACATGGGAATACAAGATGCAACAAGGCAATCATGATGTGAGTCAATCCATGCATAAGATGCAAATTTGTCATGTGTATGAATGGTCCATCGAGCATCACATGTGTGAACACAATCAACAAATATGGAGGTGTTGGTATACCAATGCTCGATGTCGTGGCATGAGTGGAGGTTCGAAGGTGCATCCAATAAATCCGAGCGCTCCTCAACTTGAAGGTCCATGGGTTCCATCTCCAATGTCGGTCCTCCATCCAATAGATGTAACATGTATACAAGAAGAAGGAAACAACAATGAAACAGTGACCCATCCAATATGCATATTTGAGGATGGCTCAAAGGGAAGGAGTTCACGTTTAGGGGATTCTCGCAAATGTTGGTGTTGCACATCGTGTATGCCTTCACATGACCAAATTGTGTCATGACGGTATCGCCTTGTGAATCCTTCAACATGAAAGAACATGACAAACACTCGGAAAAACAAATGAGGTTAGCGGAAAACCTATCATTTGTGCGGTAAAATACCCAACAAGTGGATGCATCATGCTCATCATAAGAAAGGACAAGGCAGCATTTCTTAGTATGGAGGCAGATGATGTGAGAACAACCAAATAGAATAGGTGCAGGCAAGCATGCATCACAAGATGTATCATGTGAGAGGCATGAACATATATGTCATCAACCAAAGAAAGCAAGTAATAATGGAACATGGGTGATGTGACAAAGCAAGCAATCATATGAATCAAGGCAAGCAAGCTAGTAATGCGAAGATGCAACGTACTAGAAGGAATCATGTTAAGTATGTCATGTTTGCAAATGGTAGTCATGAATAATGCACAAGACACATCACAAGCATGAAGGCAAGATATGAGCAAAATAGCATCAATAGCATGAGGCACATGATAAACATGGCAATAGGAACAAGGATCTCCACCAAGCATGAAAATACACATAGAAGTAGCAAAATGGTGAATCCTGGGTAGATGCAAGCAAGGGTCACAATTGCATGGCAAAGGCATAGAAGCAAGCATAGCATGCAAAGTGAACACGGTAAAATGAGCAAGAAGCGAGAAGCGGTATATAGCCCATAGCCATGTGAGATCCAAGTGAGAGAGATGTGCGTAGTCGTTGCGCGAAGAGAGCGGTGGCAAGGGTAGTTCACGGGATCCCAAGTCATCTATGCTCTTAAGAGCTCGTTTCGTCAACTCTTGGGATTGAGAGGTTGATGAGTATACGTGAGTACCTACCCAAAACAAAGACAAAGGGAAAATTGATGTAGGGTAGAGAACCTATAGCCCGATCTTTCACGAAAGGAGCGGATCCCGGGGAAAAACACGAAGAACACGAGGATGAACGGGAGGAAAACACAAGAGGAAATCACTAAACTGACACGAATAAGTCACACATGGGCTAGATCCTCGAGTACATAGAGCGATACACGAATCCACGGACAACTAGGGACGATACACGATAACCGGTTCTTCTCCATGAGGAGGTCTTGAATCCACAAGGGGATCTTCTCTGCAAGGTCTTTAATCCAAGGTGGATCTTCTCCGAAGAGGGGTCGCGGTCTCTCTCGAGGAGTAGATCCGATATGGATGAGCAATGCTCTATCTCTCAAATGAGCTAAACCAATGCTAACCCTAGCTAGGATGAATGGGGGGTCTATTTATAGTCTAAGTGCAAATGGGGGCGAAGTGAAGGTGTACCTGGGCCTCAGGCCCGAACACTGTGCGCAGACAGGTACCAGATGTCCGCTGGGGACCGGTCGTCCGGTGTCTCAGGAGCTGCCGGACGTCCGGTGTCCTCCGGTCATCTGCTGGTTCCGCTCTGTGATGGGGGTACCGGACGTCTGGAGGCTCCGGACTTCCGCTAACTTCAGCTCGGGTGCGGTCGCGCCGGTCGTCCGGTCGGGGCCGGACGTCCGCTCATTGGCCTCGGGTGCAGGGGCACCGGTCGTCCGGTCTAGACCGGACGTCCGCTCGTTTCCTTCGGGTTTCGGGGCACCGGTCGTCCGGTCTGGACCGGACGTCCGCTGGCTGGGACTAGGCAAATGCTTCAGGCGCTGGTCTTCCGGTGGCTGGGACTTTTCCGGTAGCCCTTCTTCTTCTCCGTCTTCTCGTCCATCTTCCGCTTCTTCTTGTCCTTGCTCCTTAGCTTCTCCATTGTACCTGAGTATGCACAAAGTATCCATATGAGGTAGTAGCCATGCTTCATGTGCATCGAAGTGGAATTGTGAGAGGACAGATGTCACCTCGGTTTCAAGGGCTCCTGCACGTGATCGAGTCATGGGTCCGGTAGGCACTTGATGAGACGATGGTAGGTCCATGGGGATGACCTTGGGATGCTCCGCATCAAAAATTGTGTGTGCTTGGTAGATGTACACATCATCCATCATGATGCGCACGTGCAAGTGTTGGTTAGCACAAAATAGCCAATGCTCAAATAAATGAGATGCATGGTATAGAAACATGTCATCCATCATGAGAGGTTTGTTGTTATGTATAGCATAATGGAGACTCAAATTGTGTAATGCATCACAAGAAATATGTAGAGCATTGTTATTCATGGAATGCATATGGTGCAAACAATTATGACAACATCCAAAACAAAGCATATTTGGTACAATGTGATCATGGCATGACATAGTAGATGAATTGCGCAAATCATGTAAAGTAAGCATGGCAATATCATCACATGAAAAACAAAAGCCAATGACCATCATCTCGTCATCTATGCCATAAGTGCAAATGGGATTTATTGTAATGGGGCATGCGTAGTCACTATGTGGAGATTGGAATAATGCAATATGGGATATCTCACATATAGCATATGACAAGGTTAATGGATTGTCAAACATGATGTGACCAAAAGAATTTTCACATGATATCCTATGGAGCATAGCATCACAACTGGGCAAATCAACATGATCATCATCATAGTCATCATAAATTGGTAAGTCATGACATGAAGAAGTCGCACTAGCATGAAGCATGGCAATAGGTGGATCAACATAATGCAAGCAATCATTCGTGAAATAGTCCACAGGTGGGACAAGAGAAGCACCATCACCTATGTTACCTATGGAGCATTGCTCATGTGTTGTAGGTGAGGTGTCGAAGACCAAGTCGTGGTCATCTTCATCTTGATGGAACCATGTGGGGGGTGCATCTTCTTCCACCATGGCCATCGTTTTCTCCATGGGAGGTATGGACTCGTCGAGGATAGGTGTGTCGTCATGTAGGAGACCTAGAACCAAAGAAGAAAACACACTAGGAGTAGAGGTTACGTCGTTAGAAATCAAAGTGGCCTCACATGCAGTCTCAACTACCTCACTCACTAATTGTTGTGGCTCACTCACTCCCTCTTGGAAGCTCTCACTCGTATGGTTGGTGGAGTCACTCAAATGGCTCTCAACCTCACATAGGATGTGTGGCATGCTCTCAAGTGTGGGGCTAGTGGTGGTCACACTCATCCTCTCATAGGAAATGCTCTCAATGTCACGTGTGGTGGAGTCACTCATGTCACTCATGTGGTGGTGGCTCTCCTCACATGGCAATTGGGGCATCTTGTCACATGTCATTTTTGGAGAGATGTTGGTGCAAATGTCTCCATGCTCAATCATGTCGTGGTCGTAGCCGTGGATGAAGGCCGAAGATGGCACATCATCACTCTCCTCGAAGACCAAAGATAAGGTCTCATGAGCGGTCTCGTAGCTTGACTCGGAGTATGAGTCCAATATGGGCACCGTTGTAACACCCTCGATGCGATTATATCTCCCACGTGTCGAGGCACGACTTAGAGGCATAATCGCATTGAAGGCGTATGTCGCAAGTTAGGCAATCTTCACAACATCCCATGTAATATAGATAATAAAAGGGGAGATAACATAGTTGGCTTACACTCTCCACGTCAATCAAGTACATAAATAACATTACATCATCCAAACACTCATGGCCCGACTATGGCGCCAAAATAAAAGATAACCCAACATGCGACACGGTCCCGATCAACCCCAACTTGGCACCACTACTGATCATCAGGAAAGGAAACATAGTAACGTTGAGAGTCCTCGTCGAACTCCCACTTGAGCTCAAACGCGTCTCCTGGAGCGGAATCATCGGGCCCTGCATCTGGTGTAATAGTAATCTGTGAGCCACAGGGACTCAGCAATCTCGCACCCTCGCGAACAAGACTATTTAAGCTTATAGGTATGGCAAGGTAAAAATATATGTGGAGCTGCAGCAAGCAACTAGCAAATATGGTGGCTATCCTGTTCGCGAAAGAGAGCGAGAAGAGGAGGCAAAGCGCGAGCGGGAAACTAGAGAGCAACCTGCGCAAACATTACTCCAACACCGTGTCCACTTCCCGGACTCCGCCGAGAAGAGGCCATCACGGTAACACACTCAGTTGATTCATTTTAATTAAATTAAGGTTCAAGTTATCTACAACCGGACATTAACAAATTCCCATCTTCCCATAACCGCGGGCACGACTTTCGAAAGTTCAAATCCCTGCAGGGGAGTCCCAACTTAGCCCATGACAAGCTCTCACGGTCAACGAAGGAATAGACCTCCTCCCAAGACGTTCCGATCAGGCTCGGTATCTCGGTTCTTCAAGACACTTCGACAGGTTAAAACCAATCCAGCAACACCGCCCGAATGTGCTGACAAATCCCGATAGGAGCTGCACATATCTCTTTCTCAGGGCACACTCAGATTGTCTAAACTACCGGTAGGCCAGCCCAGAGTTTCCCCTGGTAGCCACCGGCGGCTGACGAGTTGGACCAACACTCAGAGGAGCACTGACCCGGGGGGGGGGGGCTTAAAATAAGATGACCCTCGGGCTCCGGAAACCCAAGGGGAAAAGAGGCTAGGTGGCAAATGGTAAAACCAAGGTTGGGCATTGCTGGAAAAGCTTTCATCAAGGCGAACTATCAAGGGGTTCCCATTATAACCCAACCGCGTAAGGAACGCAAAATCCGGGAACATAATACCGATATGACGGAAAACTAGGGCGGCAAGAGTGGAACAAAACACTAGGCGAGAGGCCGAGCCTTCGACCCTTTACCAAGTATATAGATGCATTAAGATAACAAGATAATATAATGATATCACAACAAGTAAATAAATGTCCCAACAAGGAACAGCCTTCAATCTTCACCTACAACTAGCAACGCTATAAGAGGGGCTGAGCAAAGCGGTAACATAGCCAATCAACGGTTTGCTAGGACAAGGCGGGTTAGAGTTTTGACATGGCAATTTGGGAGGCTTGAAAGCAAGTGGTAGGCATCGTAGCATTGGCATAGCAAAAGAGCGAGCATCTAGCAAAGCAAAGATAGTAGTGATTTCGAGGGTATGATCATCTTGCCTGCACAGTTGTCAGAGTTGACTAGATCCTCGGAAGCAAACTCAACGGGCTCCTCGTTAGCGAACTCGTCTCCCGGCTCTACCCAAAGAAGACAAACAAGTAACAAGGACACAATCAACCACGTGCAAGGATCAAACAATATGATGCAAACATGATATGCTATGCGGGATGCATATGCAAGATGTGACAAGGAATGCATGAACCTGGGCTCAACATGGGAATCCAAGTGTGCCACTGGAAAGATGAGATGAAATCGCTTGAAAACGATATAAAGAACGCCGGAATCGGAGTTACGGTTTGGAAATGGCAAGCGATTCAAATATGACACCGGTCTGCGATTTACATCAAGTAGCCATCTAAATGCAACAAGATGAACATGCTACAGCACCCAAACATGACAACAAAATACATGGGAGGGATGCATTCAAGATGCTTAACAAAAGTCTAGCACTGAGCTACGGCCAATTCATCCATTAACAGGTTCAAACAAGCATGGCAAAAATACATATGGCAAACAGATTTCAGACTTAGTGAAATCAACACTTGTCTGGAACTTCAGATCAGGTAGCACACATCGGAGCAACAAAACTACATGCTACAGGACCTGAACATGGCAAAGTAAAGCATGGCATGGAGCTACTCAAAGAGCTTAACCAAAGTCCCTTAGTGACCTTGAGCCAAAATGGATCAGAAAATACAATTGCAAGCATGTGAACATGGCAAAAACATAATCAGTTCTCAGACTTAGTGAAAACTAGAGCATGATGAAAACAGATATCAAGTAGGCATGTTTACGAGCTCGATGCACTCACTACGGAGCAAGTCATGACCAACTAAGCATACATCCATCAAGAATACACAAAATGCAAGCTAGACATGGCAAGAACAATAGCATAGCATGCACGGATCAACTACAACATCCACGACAAAATCGCTAATCAAGTAGACAATCTGCCCAGATTCACAAAGTAGCAAAAGTAGAGCTCAATTGACTCAAGATAGGGTGCTCCATAATTGCAAACAAACACATGGATGGATAAAGCACTACAATATTAACAAAACCTCCTTACTGATCATCCTCAAAAGAGGCATGGATCACTAGGAAACAACATGAACATATGGCCATATGAGATAAACAGATCAAGGACTTAGTGGAAATGCTAAGTCCCTGAAATCAGAATTACCAAGTGCCTCATTTGGCAAGCTTGTGCTAGTCACCACACACATCACAAAAATACATGGATTGCACCTCTGGAAACCCTTAACAAAACATATGTAGAGCTCATGGGCATATCATGCACACGATAATCATGGCAAAAATGACAAATATCTAAATGGAGTAGCAGATCTGGCAATAATCTCAAGTAGCCCTCTTCTAACAGCATTTCGGGCATCAAGATGAACTCAAATGAAAATGATGCAATGGAATGAAATGATGTACTCTCCGAGATGAACATTTTGATATGCTATATGCCCAAACCGAAGCTACGGATGCGAAGTTACGGCACGACGAACAGGAGCATATGGATCTGAGATTTCGAGGACTTGGACGAAAAAACAACCTCGAGATAAAAGTCAACGGTGCACGGAAGCCGAGGCGATGGCGGATCTCGCCGGAGTCGGCCGGGACTTCACCGGAGGGGGGGGTGGAGTCGGATCTGGCCGTGGGGGCGCCGGGTCCGGCCGGCAGTGAGGCGGCGACGGCGGTGGAGGGCGGAGCAGGGCTTCGGGCGGCGGTGTGGCGGGCGGCTCGGCTTGCTCTGGCGGTGGCGGCGCGGAGAAGGAGGCGGCGCGCTGCGGCGCGCTCGGGCGGCGGGGAGGCGGCCTTGCGCGGCGGCGGCGGATGGCGGCTTCGGGCCGCGGGGGCCTCGGCTGGGCCGATCGGGCCGACGGGGATGTGGTCACGGGGGCGCCACGTGGCAGCTCCCGGTTGGGGAGGCAGCGATGTCCGGCGCGTCCGGACACGTCCGGCGCGCGGAGAGACGAAGGGGGCTAGGTTAGGGTGGATTTGATCCGGAATTTCGGGAGGGGATGCCTTTTTATAGGTAGAAGGAGCTAGGAGAGTCCAAATGAGGTGCGGTTTTCGGCCACGCGATCGTGATCGAATGATCTAGATGATGGAGAAGGATTAGGTGGGTTTTGGGCCAAATTGGAGGGGTGTTGGGCTGCAACACACATGAGGCCTTCTCGGTCCCTCGGTTAACCGTTGGAGTATCAAACGAAGTCCAAATGGTACGAAACTTGACAGACGGTCTACCGGTAGTAAACCAAGGCTGCTTGGAAAGTCTCGGTCCAATCCGGAAATGTTTAATCCCCACACATGAAAGAAAGCTAGAAATGACCACCGGAGGAGAATGAAGCGCCGGAATGCAAAACGGACAACGGGGAAAATGCTCGAATGCATGAGATGAACACGTATGCAAATGCAATGCACATGATGACATGATATGAGAAGCATGACAAAGATAACAACACACGGAGAAAAAAACCCAAACCCGAGAAAATAAATAACTTAACGCCGGAAACGGCAAGAGTTGGAGTACAAATTGGGTAAGTTACATCCGGGGTGTTACAACACTCCACTGATCTCGTCCCGAGATCTAGGACTGAAAGAACGCCGGGTACTCAGAACGGAGGTGATCCTCGTGTTACCATGTAGCTTCACGGTGGGAATGGTGTGACCACTTGACTTTGAGAAATTTGATTGACTTGTTGCGAGTCTTGCGTTCAGTCTCTTCGAGAATAGCAACTGGGTGCTCACGATAAGAGAGATCTACTTGGAGCCCAATGTCCTGGAAGTTGACGGTGCGGTCAGGAGTCTTGAAGCACTTCCGAAGCTGAGAGACATGGAACACGTCATGAACATTTGCAAAGTTTGAAGGAAGCTCGAGTTGATAGGCGAGGTCGCCTCTCTTGCTGACAATCTTGAAAGGTCCCATGTATCTGGGGGCAAGCTTCCCTTTGATAGCGGAGCGACGAGTACCTTTCATAGGAGAGACGCGGAGGTAAACATGATCTCCGATCTCGAAAGCCAAATCACGGTGCTTACTATCATAGTATCTCTTTTGGCGGGATTGAGCTGCTTTGAGGTTATCTCGAATGACTTTGCACATTTCCTCTGCCTCTGTGATTAAGTCATTGCCCAAAAGCTGACGTTCACCGGTTTCAAACCAGTTGAGAGGGGTACGGCACTTCCTGCCATACAGAATTTCAAATGGGGCCTTGCCCGAACTTGCTTGAAAACTGTTGTTGTAGGAGAATTCAGCATAAGGAAGACAATCCTCCCACTTCATGCCGAAGGAGATCACACAAGCCCTGAGCATATCTTCAAGAATCTGGTTGACACGCTCGACTTGACCGCTAGTTTGAGGATGGAAAGCTGTGTTGAAGCAGATGTTGGTGCCCATGGCCTTCTGAAAAGAATCCCAAAACTTGGAGGTAAAGATGCTGCCACGGTCTGAAGAGATCACTTGTGGAATACCGTGCAGAGAGACAATCCAAGAGGTATAGAGTTCCGCCAATTGAGCTGCAGTGATCGACACTTTGATAGGCAGAAAGTGAGCCACTTTAGTGAGTTTGTCGATGACAACGAATATAGCATCATTGCCACGCTTGGACTTAGGAAACCTAGTCACAAAGTCCATCTCAATGTGGTCAAACTTCCATTCTGGAATGGCAAGAGGTTGGAGGAGACCTGCTGGCCTTTGGTGTTCTGCCTTCACTCTTCTGCAGACATCACATTCATTCATGAATTGAGCAATCTCGCGCTTCATTCGAGTCCACCAATAAACCTGCTTGAGGTCTTGATACATCTTCGTGCTCCCAGGGTGGATGGAGAGGAGAGAATTGTGAGCCTCATTCATGATCACTTTACGAAGTTCACCTTTGGGCACAACAATACGATCCTCGAAGAAGAGAGTATCCTTGTCATCAAGGCGGTAGCACTTGTACTTGGGTTGACTCTTGGCAATCCAAATCTTCACCTTTTTCACCATAGCATCAAGAAGCTGGGCTTGGTGAATCTGGTCTCCCAAGGTAGGAGAGACTTGAAGGTTGGTGAGGAAACCTTGAGGAACAACTTTCAGATTAAGTTTGTGGAAAGCTTCACAAAGCTCGGGTTGATAAGGCTTGAGAATCAGACTGTTGCAGTAAGCTTTTCTGCTCAATGCGTCAGCAATCACATTGGCCTTCCCTGGAGTATACTCGATACTCGGATTATACTCTTGAATCATTTCGACCCATCGAGTTTGCCTGAGGTTGAGATTAGGTTGAGTGAAGATGTACTTGAGACTCTTGTGGTCAGTGAAAATGTCCACTTTTCTTCCCAATAAGAGATGTCTCCAAGTCAAAAGAGCATGCACAACTGCCGCTAACTCGAGTTCATGAGTGGGGTAGTTCTTCTCATTAGGCTTCAACTGGCGAGATTTATAAGCACCAACTTTCTTTTCTTGCATCAACACTGCGCCAAGACCTAGGAGAGAGGCATCACAAAAGACCTCGTACGGCTTGGATTCATCAGGCGGAGTTAGAACTCGAGCAGTGATCAATTTCTCCTTCAATGTGTTGAAAGCAATGTCACACTCCGGAGACCAAATGTACTTGACATGTTTCTGGAGAAGATTAGAGAGAGGCTTCGCGATCTTAGAAAAGTTTTCAACGAATCTTCGATAATAGCTTGCGAGACCGAGGAAGCTACGGAGTTGCTTCACGTTTTGAGGAGGTTCCCAATTCACAATTGCAGACACCTTCTCAGGATTCACGGCAATGCCCTTGGCAGAGATGATATGACCAAGATAAAGAACCTCATCGAGCCAAAATTCGCACTTGGAGAACTTGGCGTAGAACTTGTGTTCCCTGAGCTTATCGAGCACCAAACGCAAATGCTTGGCATGATCTTCCTTGTACTTCGAGAAAACCAGAATGTCGTCGAGATAGACCAAAACAAAGTCATTGGTGTAGGCGTTGAAGATGAAGTTCATCATGCGAGAGAATGTCGGAGGAGCATTGACGAGGCCAAAAGACATGACAGTGTATTCATATGAACCAAAACTTGTCCTGAAAGCCGTCTTGGGAATATCTTGCTCACGGATTCGAATCTGATGATAACCATACAGAGATCAAGCTTGGAGAATACTTGGGCACCTTTGAGTTGTTCGAACAGCTTGTTGAAGTTGGGAAGTGGGTATTTGTTCTTGATGGTCTTCTTGTTCAATGGACGGTAATCAACACAAAGTCGGTCCGTTCCATCCTTCTTCTTCACAAAAGAACACCACAACCCCACGGAGAAGAACTAGGCCGGATGAGACCCATTTTCTCTTGAATATCAAGTTGCTTCTTCAGCTCCTTCAACTCTTCAGGTCCGAGCTTGTAAGGACGTTTGCAAACAGGTTCCATGCCAGGCTCAAGATCAATAACGAATTCAACTGGCCGGTGCGGAGGCATTCCTGGAAGCTCTTCTGGAAAGACGTCTTGATATTCGCAAACGACTGGAATTTGCGAGATAGCATCCAGTTCACCCTTCTCATTGAGAGAAAACAGACGGATTGTATCATCACGAGCGGCAAAGACAATTACATCCTCAGACGAATGAGTCAATTGAATCTGCCTGGCTGCACAATCAAGCTGAGCCTTGTGCTTAGAAAGCCAATCCATCCCGAGAATAAGATCAATATCTGAGTTACCAAGGATCATTGGAGAAGCCAGAAACTAGAAATCACCCATCGAGATAGAAATATTCGGAACCTCGTAGTTAGCAAGCAAACATCTACCCGGAGAGACAACTGCTAAAGGCTTATGCATAACTTGAGAAAACCACCCATGCTTAGATGCGAAAGGTCTCGAGATAAAACAATGCGATGCACCAGTGTCAAAAAGAGCTTTATCTGGAATATCATTAACAGGGAGGTTACCCATGATGACATCTGATGAATCCTCTGCCTGAGCTGCATTCACCATATTGACCTTGACGTACTTTGGGTTAAGCTTGACTACAGCTGTACTTGTCGATCTCACAGGAGGAGGAGGAGTAAGACGACTCTGGTTGAAACACTTGTTGGCATAGTGACCCTTCTGTTGGCACTTGTTGCATGTGACCTGTGAAAGCGGACGGTGATACGGAGCACTTGATCTTGGAGCTTGAGACGAAGTCTTGTTCTAAAAGCTAGGGTTGGGTGGGTGGAAAGATCCACTGCCACCTTTGCTCTTCTGCTGATACGGCTGACGGAACGAAGGAGGAGGAAGCCAATACTTCTGCTGCTTGGCCACTTGAGTAGAGGAAGAAGGAGTAGCATCTCTGACTCGCTTCTTGGAAGCATCACACCTCAATTGAGCAGCCTCTTGCTTCAATGCCATGTTGTAGAACTCATCGTACCTCAAGGGCTCGAAGAGAACAAGAGCTAGCTGAATTTCTTCTCTGAGAACACCCCTGAACTGATATATCATGCTCTTCTCATCGGAGACATCCTTCTTGGCAAAGCGGGTGAGCTTCTGGAACAACTTGTTGTAGTCATAGACAGACAAAGAGCCTTGCTTCAGGTTGCGGAATTCCTTACGCTTGCTTTCAACCACACTTTGAGGGATATGATGAGCTCGAAAATCTTGACGAAATTCATCCCAGGTGATAACACGTCCACCTCTGGAATCCTTGTACTGCTGAAACCATTCTGCAGCTTGATCTTTGAGTTGGAAGGAAGCGAACTTGACAAAGTCCTTAGGCCTGACGTTGCTGCACTCGAAATGCTTCCACAGATCCACAATCCAATCGTCAGCATCGGTTGCCTCAACACAATTGCTGAAAGTCTTTGGCCCGTTAGCAAGGAACTGGTTGAGTGTAGCAAAGTGATTTTGATTGTTGCCTTGGTTTCCTTGGTTGCCTTGATTGCGCTCTTGAAGAATTTGCATGATCAACTGTGTGTTTGCATTGGTTGCGGCCATCACAGCTTGCCATGCCTCCGGAGGAGGTGGAGGTGGTGGCGGATCAGGATTCGGAGTCGTGCGCGTTGGGGGAGCCATCCTGAAGAGGTTGACATCCATTAGCACATTGATAGACAAATATTAAAGCTGAATCCAACGGAATGAAAATTGCAACATATAGTCTTCACATCCGAACAAAATGAACGAATCCATTCCTCTTGAAATGGTCACATATCCATAAATTGAGAAGCCACTTAGAATTTAGGTAGAGAAATAAATCAACAAGGTATGGATCAAGAACGAATAAACGGTAAGAAATCCCAATCTCAAACCAATATCCGTGGAAGAAGAACTAGAGCTACTAGAATTCCCACCTATGAAACTCCCGAACCTTTCCGGTTATGCAATCAGGTGTTGGGGATACAGGGGAAGCATAATATCTCACCCAATTCTTGCAAAACCTACATCCAGCTGTATCCATCCTTCAACACATAACCAAGAAAAACTTCGGAAACCATCTACCTCAACCTTCGAAAAGCATCTATTATACAAGTTATGGCGATACTCCCGAACTCCTGCCCCAGTACTGGGTGGCGTCGAGGTTATCTCACCAACGAACTGCATAAAAGAGATTTTCGATGTCGGCGTACTAAACTCAGGTATTCCAGAACTGCAACGATAAAATTACGACGACAACACCTCAGAGCTCAACTCCCCAGGACACTTCCACAAAACCCCTGACAGGAGGCACCAAGACAATGTTCTCTTCATAAAACCATCGGAACGATTCCAAGATACCCGCGTGATCCTAAAAAAAATTAGTGAAATTTGAGAAGAGAAGTGTCAAAACTCTACGTCAGGATGCCTTACCAGAGCGATGAGGGGACTGGGAAGTAAAAAGAATTCCTAAACTCTCCGATATATAATTCCTAAATGACTCAAAACATTTTTCTAGACACAACTCAGCAGCTACAAACGATCAAGCAATGGGGCTCCTAAGGTCGGGGAAGGCTCTGATTACCAACTTGTAACACCCTCGATGCGATTATATCTCCCACGTGTCCAGGCACGACTTAGAGGCATAATCGCATTGAAGGCATATGTCGCAAGTTAGGCAATCTTCACAACATCCCATGTAATATAGATAATAAAAGGGGAGATAACATAGTTGGCTTACACTCGCCACGTCAATCAAGTAGATAAATAACATTACATCATCCAAACACTCATGGCCCGACTACGGCTCCAAAATAAAAGATAACCCAACATGCGACACGGTCCCGATCAACCCCAACTGGGCACCACTACTGATCATCAGGAAATGAAACATAGTAACGTTGAGAGTCCTCGTCAAACTCCCACTTGAGCTCAAACGCGTCTCCTGGAGCGGAATCATCGGGCCCTGCATCTGGTGTAATAGTAATCTGTGAGCCACAGGGACTCAGCAATCTCGCACCCTCGCGATCAAGACTATTTAAGCTTATAGGTATGGCAAGGTAAAAATATATGTGGAGCTGCAGCAGGCGACTAGCAAATATGGTGGCTATCCTGTTCGCAAAAGACAGCGAGAAGAGGAGGCAAAGTGTGAGCGGGAAACTAGAGAGAAACTTGCGCAAACATTACTCCAACACCGTGTCCACTTGCCGGACTCTGCCGAGAAGAGGCCATCACGGTAACACACTGAGTTGATTTATTTTAATTAAATTAATTAGGTTCAAGTTATCTACAACCGGACATTAACAAATTCCCATCTGCCCATAACCGCGGGCACGGCTTTCGAAAGTTCAAATCCCTGCAGGGGAGTCCCAACTTAGCCCATGACAAGTTCTCACGGTCAACGAAGGAATAGACCTCCTCCCAAGACGTTCCGATCAGGCTCGGTATCTCGGTTCTTCAAGACACTTCGACAGGTTAAAACCAATCCAGCAACACCGCCCGAATGTGCCGACAAATCCCGATAGGAGCTCCACATATCTCTTTCTCAGGGCACACTCAGATTGTCTAAACTTCTGGTAGGCCAGCCCAGAGTTGCCCCTGGTAGCCACCGGCGGCTGACGAGTTGGACCAACACTCAAAGGAGCACTGGTCTGGGGGGGGGTTAAAATAAGATGACCCTCGGGCTCCAGAATCCCAAGGGGAAAAGAGGCTAGGTGGCAAATAGTAAAACCAAGGTTGGGCATTGCTGGAAAAGCTTTAATCAAGGCGAACTATCAAGGGGTTCCCATTATAACCCAACCGAGTAAGGAGCGCAAAATCCGGGAACATAATACCGATATGACAGAAAACTAGGGCGGCAAGAGTGGAACAAAACACTAGGCGAGAGGCCGAGCCTTCCACCCTTTACCAAGTATATAGATGCATTAAGATAACAAGATAATATAATGATATCCCAACAAGTAAATAAATGTCCCAACAAGGAACAACCTTCAATCTTCACCTGCAACTAGCAACGCTATAAGAGGGGCTGAGCAAAGCGGTAACATAGCCAATCAACGGTTTGCTAGGACAAGGCGGGTTAGAGGTTTGACATGGCAATTTGGGAGGCTTGAAAGCAAGTGGTAGGCATCGTAGCATTGGCATAGCAAAAGAGCGAGCATCTAGCAAAGCAAAGATAGTAGTGATTTCGAGGGTATGATCATCTTGCCTGCACAGTTGTCAGAGTTGACTGGATCCTCGAAATCAAACTCATTAGGCTCCTCGTTAGCGAACTCGTCTCCCGGCTCTACCCAAACAAGACAAACAAGTAACAAGGACACAATCAACTACGTGCAAGGATCAAACAATATGATGCAAACATGATATGCTATGCGGGATGCGATGCGGGATGCATATGCAAGATGTGACAAGGAATGCATGAACCTGGCCTCAAATTGGGAATCCAAGTGTGCCACTGGAAAGATGAGATAAAATCGCTTGAAAACTATATAAAGAACGCCGGAATCGGAGTTACTGTTTGGAAATGGCAAGCGATTCAAATATGACACCGGTCTACGATTTACAGCAAGTAGCCATCTAAATGCAACGAGATGAACATGCTACGGCACCCAAACATGACAACCAAAAACATGGCAGGGATGCATTCAAGATGCTTAACAAAAGTCTAGCACTGAGCTACGGCCAATTCATCCATTAACAGGTTCAAACAAGCATCGCAAAAATACATATGGCAAACAGATTTCAGACTTAGTGAAATCAACGCTTGTCTGGAATTTGAGATCAGGTAGCACACTTCGGAGCAACAAAACTACATGCTACAGGACCTGAACATGGCAAAGTAAAGCATGGCATGGAGCTACTCAAAGAGCTTAACCAAAGTCCCTTAGTGACCTTGCGCCAAAAGGGATCAGAAAATACAATTGCAAGCATGTGAACATGGCAAAAACATAATCAGTTCTCAGACTTAGTGAAAACTGGAGCATGCTGAAAACAGATATCAAGTAGGCATGTTTACGAGCTCGATGCACTCACTACGGAGCAAGTCATGACCAACTAAGCATACATCCGTCAAGAATACACAAAATGCAAGCTAGACATGGCAAGAACAATAGCATAGCATGCACGGATCAACTACAACATCCTCGGCAAAATCGCTAATCAAGTAGACAATCTGCCCAGATTCACAAAGTAGAAAAAGTAGAGCTCGATTTACTCAACCTAGGGTGCTCCATAATTGCAAACAAAGACATGGATGGATAGAGCACTACAATATTAACAAAACCTCCTTACTGATCATCCTCAAAAGAGGCACGGATCACTAGGAACAAACATGAACATATGGCCATATGAGATAAACATATCAAGGACTTTGTGGAAATGCTAAGTCCCTGAAATCAGAATTACCAAGTGCCTCATTTGGCAAGCTTGTGCTAGTCACCACACACATCACAAAAATATATGGGTTGCACCTCTGGAAAGATGGCAAAACCCTTAACAAAACATATGTAGAGCTCATGGACATATCATGCACACAATAATCATGGAAAAAATGACAAATATCTAAATGGAGTAGCAGATCTGGCAATAATCTCAAGTAGCCCTCTTCTAACAGCATTTCGGGCATCAAGATGAACTCAAATGAAAATGATGCAATGTAATGAAATGATGTACTCTCGGAGATGAACATTTTGATAGTCTATATGCCCAAAATGGAGCTACGGATGCAAAGTTACGGCACGACGAACAAGAGCACATGGATCTGAGATTTCGAGGACTTAGACGAAAAAACAACCTCGAGATAAAAGTCAACGGTGCACGGAAGCCGAGGCAGTGGCGGATCTCGCCGGAGTCG